>NC_091981.1:270058030-270247649 GCF_044704955.1 Pristiophorus japonicus | reverse complement strand
CTGCATGCCAACCTTCAATGACTGATGAAAGGATTATAAAAGCTCCCATCTCAACTGTTCATTTTCCAAGCTCAGAAGCTATTGCTTACTGCATTTGGAAGACAGATTGAGCTTTATGCAGGTTGCAAGTGTTTGGCATAAACTCTCTATCCAATGTCACCTCATTGGAACAACCTCTCTCACAACTGACAGATCGCTTCTGTCATCTCAAGTTCACCTGCCATCTACTACATTAGCATCGGTATCCTTGAAACCATCTCACCGTGGTCCTCCACGACCACGATCCCAACACCAGCAGCACCTTAAACATCACCAGCCTTCTCCGCAATCAACTGATGCTGCACAGGACACCGGGGATGGCCTCACCATGGCCAGATTTACCTCACTTGACGCTGTGCACCCTGGCACATGATGCACCAGGTTGGCACCACACCACCACCATAAAGCATCCCTACAATGCTCAAGCAGTTTCTTTTGCACTCACCACCTTTGCTGTGAGTATCATGATGTCTCATCATTCACTGCAACTCTTAAGCCATTTCCAAAGGAGCATAAAATCCGTCCAAGAACACAAAGGGGCCAAAATTCAGGGCCGCCACAAATCTGGCACACCAACAGTCTTTTTTGTGTGATTAATGCTGCTATTTTTGCGGTGGCCAATCGATCGATTTTCAGCGTTTTTTTTAAAATGGGTTCCGGCAGTAATGACCAGCAGGAATCAGGAGTTTGCAGCGGTGCGGGTGGGTTGATTGGAACGGAGTAATCCCAGGGAAATTCAGCCTTCTGATCATGTGCAGCTAATGAGCCAGCTGCTCCCTGGCCTTCTTAAAGGCCCGGGTTTGCAGCTAGGCCGCGAGGAGGGAAGGAGTTCTGTTGAAGGATGGCTGGTGCTGCTGGACCAAGAAGGGCAAGCAGACTTTTGGATGCAGAGTTGGACATATATATGTGGGTTTGCACAATGGAGGCTCCCTCTCATCTCACAATTACTATTGCATGTCAGGGACACACTTGTGCACCCCTTTCTGATGAGTCATCACAGTGGTACACACCAGCCATTCAATGGGTTCAATTATCCCCAAGCCCATTTTCTGGAATATTGCCAGAGTTGCGCCACTTGCTTAGGTTCAGAAATGCACCAGAAAAACATGTCCAAACTTTCCCCGATGTTTCTGCTGTAATCTGGTCCCAAGCAGCATGGCCAGTCACCTCGGGGGGATGGAGCCCATGGTCTGCGCCGAAAAACGCAGCCAGACCTTCTGCGCATGCAACATCCAAATCCTCACACCCTTGGAGGAAAGGGTGGAAGCGCTCATCGGGAGACATGCTGCCTTCCCTATGACCACCGGTACTGGTGATGCCGATATGGGTAAGTGAAGGGCCTCCTTTGAAGCTATCTCTCTGAATGCTCCAGCACCTACTGTGCCTTGCCTTCCAAAAGTGTGCTCGTTGCAGCCTCCATGAATCAATCCCCTATCTCCCCCTCACGGCAGCCCTTCTCCCATTAATGCTTGTTGATGAGGCCGAGCGGCAGCACAGGACAGAGGGAGCCAGCACCTGTCAGCCCAGTGCCAGGCCTTGATGACTGCCTTGAGGACATAAGTTCTGATGTGCCTATTGACAGCATAGAGGACATTGAGGGCTCCAGCCTTGCTGACGGCCTGGAGTGCATTCCATCTTTTGGAGACCTCAGTGATGAGGAAGAGGAAGAGGAGGACACTGCTGCACCAATGCACCACTGCTTCCACTCACACGCGACAGCTCCGATACTGGGAGTGCGCGGTCTGATCTAGCTCAGATAGTACAGGGGTCTGCACTGGGTGTTGTACTGGGGTGTAGAGGGCTGCAGCATGGTGACGGGGCTAGAAAAACTCGGGTGCCATCTCTCCGGGGTCCGAGTGCGCACCAGAGTTCAGCTGAGGAGGACTTTTGAGCAGCAGCAGCTTTTGAGAGAAATGTAGAGGACATGCACTCCCTTCCTTGCACTGCTCTTCCTGTTGGTCTTCCATTCCCTATCTGGCTGTGGACCCTTTCCCTGCGGTACGACCAACTCGCTACACGTGATACTCACGTCATTCTCAGCATCGTGGATGCTCCAGAGTGAATCCACCCTCAGCTCCAACTCCGCAACGCGGACCGTCAGGAGCTTGAGGTGGATACACTTCCCGCAGATGTAGTCGTCAGGGACACTGGTGTCGTCCCCGAGTTCCCACATGGTACAGGAGGAGCATAACACCCGACCGAGCTCTCCTGCCATGACTTAACCCTTAGATACACTTAAATTGGCAACAACAATGTTAAAAGTTACTCACTGATATAGAAGAGAAAAAAGAAAAACTACTCACCAATCACCAGCCAATCACTTACCCTCTTGGCTGTGACGTCACCTTTTGATTTCTTTCTACTTCTTTTTTGCCTTCTCCCTGTAGCTGCACAAGTACGCCTTTTATAGGCCTCTCCACGCACCTCCTCGACGCTGCTCCCGACTGCCGCCGACTCTGGGCCCCGGACTCCCTGCTGTGCCTTTTATAGGCCCCTCCACGCACCTCCTCGACGCTAGCCCCGGACTCCCTGCTGTGCCTTTTATAGGCCTCTCCACGCACCTCCTCACCTGCCAGATGGCGCGATGGGCAGAGAATTGGGAGATGTTCAATATGTCTGCAGTTGCAGACTGGAAAGACCCCGTCGCATAAAAGTTGAGAGCTATGGTGACCTTGGTCTGTACGGCGAGAGCGGTCCGGAGCCTTGTCGGACGTTGAGATCTTGCCACAGGACATTGCACAACTCCCTCAGTATATCCTTTCTAAATCTGAGCCTTCGCAAACATTGCTCATCACTGAGCTCCAGGAAGGAAAACTGATGTCGGTAGATCTTTTGGCGGTAGGACCTCCTTCCCCAAGGTCTGTGCTGGGCCCCTCTGATGGCACCTGGCCGATCACCTTCTCCCTGTTCCTGCTGATGGTCTGGAGCCTCTGCAGGCTGCTGGCGGTCTGGAGCCTCTGCAGGCTGCTGGCCCAGTATATGGTGAGGGGGAGGGGGTGGTCAGCATACCTGACAACTTCCCCCCCCCCCCCGCCGCCCCTCCTCACGGCACACCACCCTCTCTATCTGGAGGTCTGCAGCCTTCTGTAGGCCCTTCTCTCTTAGCAGCCATGGCTGCTGCCTCCCTTACCCGCTGCCTCTGCACCCGTTGCTGAAGGTGCCGCCTTCACCTGCATGCCTCCTTGCTCCTCAAGGTATTGTTCTGCCAACACTGAGCCCATTCTGTCTGAAGGCTAGACCCTCACAAGCAGGCCTGTGTATAGCAGATAATGAGGCTTATCGGCCACAATTAATCAATCAGTGAGAGTCAAAAAGTTTTCTACACTCAAGTTGTTCTGTAAAGTCCCCTGCAGGTTTAGCAAAACTATGCAGAGAAATCCAAATAAGTTTGGACCACAAGTACAAACTCTGGCGGTCTAGAGCAGCCCCACAAAGTGCACCGACCCAAAAAGCTGGCGGGGACACAGTCAGGAAAAAAGCCCTTTTTAAAAAAAAAAATAGTGAATATAGGTGGCGTGGCCGCGCGGAACGGTGCGCAATCTAAAGGATGTCATCACAACCACAGGACCCACACCGCAGCAGAAGTCAGCGGTTTGGGGTGGAAGTGGACACCACCCCAAAACCTCCCGCACTGAATATGGGTCGTGGGGGCCAGTCGACTAGAACGCAGCGGCCACTCAATTCCGCCGCATGGCCGCCACAACGGACCTTATCGGGACTCTGACTTTCGGCCCTGAAGTTTTGAAAATAAAGCTTTCAATGTTTAACAGCACATTAACATAAACATTGGCTAAAACACACAAGTGCCTACTCTTGTGTGTTATTCGTTAGTATGATTGGACTCGGATGAGGGGAAGTGTGAGGGTGGCTAGTGAGATGGGGAACTGATATTGTAGATACAGAGGGATGGATGGATGTGCATGGTAAGTTGGTGTAAGGATGTGTAGGGGTAGGGTAGGGAAGGCCGTGATGGGGATTTGATAAGTGGCACAGTAGGATGAGGTTGAGTGTGGCTTTGCAGTAACATTTCGTGATCTACGGAGATCATTGGAAGGTTTGCGCCACTGCAGCCTGGTCCTCCTGAGGACATCACTGCTTGTGTCCTCCTGTGCAATGTGCAAGCAGGCTGCGTTGGTCTCCTGGGGAGGTCTCTTCTGCCCATTTGGTGCTGTGACTCTCTCCATAAGCATAGAGATGGGAGAGCCTGGGTGCAGCCGTGCACCTCTTTGCAGTGCTTGTCAGTGTTTGCAACACCTCAATCCTGTAGAACACTGACAGCATAACTGTCAAAATAAATTTGCGCATGGTCCCTTTCAGGAAACTGGTTGATGACGCGTCATCAAATGACGTCATCAGACCCGCTTCCTTCAATTGACCGGCCAACGTGCTGGACGGGGTCAACAAGCCGGGACCCACCTGCCTGCCACGGTCCAGCCGAGGGTAGGGGAAATCATGGTCATGTTTTTTTAAATAAGAGCAAAGAGAAAGAAAATAAAACTACCAGAGACTCTTGCTGATGTAAACGATTCTTTACATCTTCACAGCACGTACAAGATGGACGATTCGGAGGCAGACAGGTTAATGAAAAAAAAATGACTGGATTATACTCTCCAGAGGAATGTGTAAGGCAGTTTGTGGCTTTGAGATTGCGGAATGTCACAAGGCTCAAGGGAAACCAATTTAAATTTGTTTGTGATTTTTCTGAAGCTTTTGACCTGGTATCTCATGCAACCATCATGAAGTGGGAAGCAATGGGAATACATGGCCAAATCTTGGATTTTTCTGAAATGTGTACTTCAGATCCAATATTAGAAATACAAACACAATGTTCATTATAAAATACAAGTTTGCAGTACAATTGACATACTTTGCTTAAAAACTTTTTAAGGGAACGTCACCAGCAAACTGCACATTTACATACATTTATTTAAATCATCTAGTGATATTGCAATATAACCCTATTTGCTTCCATTAATCAACTGAAAGCTGTTCTGGCCTATTCTTTGCAGAGAGCTTAAAAGGGCAGAATTGTTACCATTCATGTATTGGTTTCTAGATGGGGGGCAATAAGTTAACTGTGGATTACTACCGAGAGAAAGTTAAATTGTTCTCATAGCTCCCTGTATTGCCCACTTCTAATTTCTCCATCAGAACTAGTCATGCTACACCTATATTACACACAAATCTCAGTTTCTGTGCCTGTTTTTCATGATGCAAAATCATTTTATCTTTGAAATCAGGAACTACATAAAGATTGGAGCAAACTTACATTCTTAAAGATTCTTTCATGCAATTAAACTGAGATGGAATATGACCTAGATTATGGCCCAGAATTTTCAGTGGGTAAGACCCTTGGAAACTGACCGCAACTTCAGGATTTAGCACATGCGCATCCTAACACGGAAATGCTGAAGCTGCGGTCAGTTATTCACTGCACCGACACTGACTGCGCTGTGGCCCCCGACACACACACCACTCCTCCCATAGCCAGCGATCAGTGTCATCTGTGAAATCAGTGAAAGTGACAAAAACCTGGGCTTTTCCACGGTACGATCGCTGTTAAATATCTTGTTAAAGATTAAGCCATTTTGGATTAAGTGTAACATAGGTTTTAACAGCATAATGACAGCAATACAAATGTTATGGCCCTGAAAAACTAATTTTAATTTTGTGGAGTATCAAATTTATTCATTATTAACAATTACAATTTTTAAAGAGACTTCAAAAAAAATATATTTTTTTTCTTTAAGTTTGTTCATCTTTATTTCAGGTTTATCTTTTCCCTATGCGAGAGCCCCAATCTTTGTTTTGTTCTCTAACATTTTTAAATCAGAATAAAAGCTACTTATCCACTTCCTGGTTTCTGGTCTGTGAGAATTCTACATTGTGATTGGCTGCTTAGACAACTTGTTGGTGTCACAGCAACTTGCACTAGAAATTCGCAATTATCTTGCATTGATCTCAACTGAAGGTCGGATAGCCGAACTTCCTTGCCACAGAGATTAGGGGTACTTACACATGAAAGACAAAATGTTTGTATGCAGGTACAGCAAATGATCAGGAAAGCCAATGGAATCTTGGCCTTTATTGCAAAGGGGATGGCGTATAAAAGCAGGGAAGTCTTGCTACAGCTATACAAGGTGAGGCCACACCTGGAATACTGCGTGCAATTTTGGTTTCCATATTTACGAAAGGATATACTTGCTTTGGAGGCAGTTCAGAGAAGGTTCACTAGGTTGATTTCGGGGATGAGGGGGTTGACTTATGAGAAAAGGTTGAATAGGTTGGGCCTCTACTCATTGGAATTCAGAAGAATGAGAGGTGATCTTATCGAAACGAGGGGGCTTGACAAGCTGGATGCAGAGAGGATGCTTCCACTGATGGGGGAGACTAGAACTTGAGGGCATGATCTTAGAATAAGGGGCCGCCCATTTAAAACAGAAATGAGGAGAAATTTCTTCTCTCGGGAGGGTTGTAAATCTGTGGAATTCGCTGCCTCAGAGAGCTATGGAAGTTGGAACATTGAATAAATTTAAGACAGAAATAGACAGTTTCTTAACCGATAAGGCAAAAAGGGGTTATGAGGAGCAGGCATGGCAGTGGACCTGAGTCCATGATCGGATCAGCCATGATCGTATTAAATGGCGGAGCAGGCTTGAGGGGCCGTATGGCCAACTCCTGCTCCTATTTCTTATGTTCTTATGTTCTTACTTCGGGGCCAGTGGTGAGTGCCTTTGCTACGGTACTGACTATAAATTACGGCTCAATATGGGCTCATTGGACTCTGAGGTACACAAAGTCATCTGTTCTGTATTTGTTGACTTACTAGAATGCTATGTCTGAGACAGTTTACAAATAAAATCACAGAACTAGAATTTCCTCTGCATGATTCACACAACTGTTGGACTTGCAACGGTGTTGCGTCTGCCAGTGGCCTCAAGAGGAAGATAGGCACATGTTTCCTGAGTTACCTTATTTGCATACCCATGGGTGCAGCCATTGGTGTAAAACCAGTTGAACCAGCAGGAAGCTTCTGTTGAGCCTTTTCAATACAGTGTTTAGCAGCATATAGGGGACAAGCAGGTAAGACAGGAACACTGCTAGGCTCATTTCTCTCTCATGTCTCAGCAATATTTTTTTATTATACTTGCGACAGAATTATAAACACATTAGAACCATTTGTGTCAAGAGGGCAGCATGGCATGGCACCAAGCTAGAGAATAGAGCACACCTTCACTTACTTAGCCTTCCTGGGGAACATTGAAGGCAGAAACAACAGACTCCTGGGTATGGGTACCAGCAAGTCGCCCAGAATTATCAAGTGTGCCAACAGGGGGAGGTGGTACTGGTATTGACTGATAAACTTCCTCAACCCCCCAGGACTGCAGAACAGTGCCGCAAGAGATTTCACGTCTTGAGCATGGCACGCAAGATAACAGACTGCATAACGTTCCTTTTTCTTCCTTGCCTATTCAGGCTACCATTACACTCTTCACCCTCTTAAAAGCAACAATTCCACAATAAAACCAGCACAATATCCTTTGGTTAAGAGGACATCTCCAAATCAACTTCTTGCACTATGGCACATAGCTCCCCTCACAGCAATTACTTACATGCATAGCTCAAACTTCTTCCTCCACTTAAAATACTCTCTTACCCCCACATCCCTAACTTAACTTTCCCATGCCACTTGGCACACTCAACTGCTAGCCTTACCATCATTCACACTCAACTTATTGTAGGACAATTTGGCATGTAGTGTCCGCCAATAGAGGGGGCCTTTTCAACCTTAACTACATCAACCCTATGCAGCTCGTGGTTGGTGGCAACCTGATTGACTGTAGCCATGGTATGCTGTGAAGCATCACAGACACAACCTTCCACCCCCTTCTCTATCACCTTAATCCCAAGGGTGTAACATTCACCCATTCTTAGTTTCTACCCTTCCTTCTTGAACATCCACCACAGAAACAGGTGCCACAGGAAGTGTAACAGGTTTTTAATTAGAACAACTATGGGACTTTGCGGTGTGTAAATTACCCGTCATTGTTGCCTACAAAGCAATGACCACAATTCGAAAATAACCATTGAATGTTAAATGCTGGTCACAATAAATGTTTTTATTCACCAATAACATTTTTTGAGAAAGATTAAGTACAAAATTGATTTTGAATACTTCTACAACTGAAACAGTTAGGATGTAATGAGTCTCCAGCGCCAAGTGGGCATTCTTGGCATGCATAAAATTTAGTAAGCGTGTTTGCTGGAACAGCACGAGAAGCTCAAAAGAGAAGGTGGCTAATGAGTAGGACAGAGGCCTTGGATGATGAGCCTGCCTGGACAATAAGCACCACTCAACCACAATTATGGATCTTCTTATGGATGGAAGTTAGTTTCAACCATCATTAAACTGATTCCCAGAACGCCCCAGAGACCAAAATGAAGAAAAATTGATTGGGATGGAGTCCTTCCTGACACTGCTCAAACACAACACATACTGAGCTAACCAATGTCAGCACCAACAGAAACTGCCAACACCATTCTGCTGTGCTCTAATATGAGAAAGGATTTCAGAGAATTAAATCTTTGCAGGTGGGAGGGCTCCCAGAGAAGAAAAAAACAAAAAAGACAACTGACAAAAAAATTATTTTTTTTTAAAAAAAGGCAGGAAACAGGAAAAAAGCTTTAATTGGGCACAGGCTCCTTTTTCACACAGATTCCTGGCAAGTTAACCAAGGAGTGGCAATCCACTGCCCATGAAATTGCCCTTGGGTTGCAGCATTTCAACAGCCAGCCCAGAACAACAGATACAACAGAATGAAGACAGAATTTTCACAAAAAAAAATCCAAATCCTGCCTTGAGCACTATTTGGCACCCTAATTTACTTGGCTACCATCTGTGGTTACCTAAAACCTCCAACAGAGTTGTGGAGAATTTAATGAAATATACTTATCTGCATGAAAAAATTTCAGGCTGGAATTTTATC
The DNA here is from genome assembly GCF_044704955.1 of Pristiophorus japonicus. Classification (NCBI taxonomy): domain Eukaryota; kingdom Metazoa; phylum Chordata; class Chondrichthyes; family Pristiophoridae; genus Pristiophorus; species Pristiophorus japonicus. Next base: position 270,238,623 of record NC_091981.1, on the reverse strand, counting down.
CAGAATAAAGAGCATTCCTCAATATTTAGTTCTTACACTGCACATTATAAAAAGCAGTTTTCCTACTCAACCGATCCCTTCAAAACAGCTAATGCTCACTATAATAAGAACCAATCATCATCAGATGGTCATGTCATCAGTTAGCTAAAATAAAGGAAATCTACTATTGGCTAAAACTAAAAAAAATTACATTTGATTTTGCTAGTGCTTAAATAGTTTTTAATATTACATTGTATAGAGAGGGAGGAAAAACACAGTTGAAAAGTTAAATCCATAAATGTGTGGAGCTTCTGTGCATTTATGGCTTATAGCAGGTAGCCTCCCAACACCATCTGGTAACTGAAAGCCAGTTAAGAACACTCTGATAGCTCAAGGGGTAAACACACCATGTGGTGTGGCACTCAGGCATGGACACCAGGAATGTCCTAGATTTTATCACTACCAACTGAAAAATGTCTCAAATTTTGAAGTTTTAATATATAAAATAAAGCAGTAAAACAAGAACTGTCAAAATTATAGAATTATTCTCCATTAAACTCATGCTGAACAGCCATACAATTATTTAATGGTGTAAAGCAACATGTTGCTCTATTTCACAGATAAAAATGTCAGAAACAATTAAATAAAAATGTAAACATGCTGATTTTTTTTTTTAATATAAAAAGTGATGAAATATCATTCCATAGATCACCACCTCTCTCGACCCCTCCACTGCCTCTGATTTGTTATGCTACTTGTCCGACATCCAGTATTGGAGAATAGAGAAACCAAAGCCATTATTTTCGGTCTCCGCCACAAAATCTGTTCCCTAGCCATAAACTCCAACTCTGGCCACCGTCTGAAGCTGAACCAGACCGCTAAAACCATGTAAGAGTAGGAATGGGTTGGATATTAGGTAGTTCTTCTTTTCCCCAGAGAACTGTGAGCCTCTGGAATTGTGCTGGATGCTGACGCTCTGCATGTCTTCAACAGGGTGCTGGACGGGATCTGGAGGGGTCAGACATCGCATCATATAGAAGGTAAGTGTCTTTACAGGTAATACCTGTAATCCATGTGACCTCCTGGACTAGTTGCCTGAAGGGGTTGGAGAGGAATTTTACACAGAGTATTTCTTCCATTACTGGTTCTGGTTTTTTTCACCTCTCCCAGGGATTACATGGCTGCAGGGGTGGGCGTGAGGTGGGACAAAATGTTTAGCCATGATGGTCCAGCCATCGTGGTGTAGCGCAGGCTTGATGAACCAGCTGGTCTTTTCCTGCCCCTCATTTTCATATCCTCGTATATTCCTGTTGCTCTTATTTGGAGATACTATAGGATGTTGCCATACATCCTTTAGCATATAACCAATATGCAGCAACAAGGAATGAAACACACACTAGCTTTTTTCTTACCACTTTACCACCAGACTGATTCCCGGGATGGCGGGACTGACATATCAAGAAAGACTGGATCAACTGGGCTTGTATTCACTGGAGTTCAGAAGAATGAGAGGGGATCTCATAGAAACGTTTAAAATTCTGACGGGTTTAGACAGGTTAGATGCAGGAAGAATGTTCCCAATGTTGGGGACGTCCAGAACCAGGGGTCACAATCTAAGGATAAGGGGTAAGCCATTTAGGACCGAGATGAGGAGAAACTTCTTCACCCAGAGAGTGGTGAACCTGTGGAATTCTCTACCACAGAAAGTTTTTGAGGCCAATTCACTAAATATATTCAAAAAGGAGTTAGAAGTAGTCCTTACTACTAGGGGGATCAAGGGGTATAGTGAGAAAGCAGGAATGGGGTACTGAAGTTGCATGTTCAGCCATGAACTCATTGAATGGCGGTGCAGACTCGAAGGGCCGAATGGCCTACTCCTGCACCTATTTTCTATGTTTCTATGTTTACCAACATAGTGGTTGAAGTAAATATGCCTACAGCTCACATGTCTAACAATGGTGTCTATTATTCATTTACTAAAAATACATCTGGATTCCTAATTAGCCACATGTGGCTAGTGGTCAACATCTTGGACAGCACTGGTAAAGCTTGGCAATTACTGTAAATATACCACTTGTGCCAAGTACTGTCCATTTACCCATTTCACGTTAAATCATAGAAACTTACAGCACAGAAGGACGCCATTTGGCCTGCCATGACTGTGCTGGCTCTTTGAAAGAGCAGTCGTGCTTAGTCCCACCCCCAGCTTTATGTCCGTAACCCTGCACGTGCCTCATCCTCAAGCACCTGTCTAACTCCCTTTTAAAACTGTTTATGGAATCAGCTTTCACCACCTTTTCAGGAACAGCATTCCAGATCTCAACTCAGAAAAAAATTCTCATCTCTCCTCTAGATCTTGTTTCAATGATTTTAAATCTATGACCTCTGGTTACTGTCCCACTCGCTCGAGGGAATAGTTTTTCCCTAGCTACTCTATCAAAACCTCTCATCATCTTGAAAACCTCCATTAAGTCACATCCTAACCTGCTCTGTTCCAAGGAGAGCAGTCCCAACTTTTCCAACCTCTCCTCATAACTGAAGTCCCTCATCCCTGGTATCATCCTGATAAACCCCCTCTGTATCCTTACTAAGGCCTTTACATCTTTCCTGAAGTGTGGTGCTCCGTATTGTCCACAATATTCCAGCTGAGGCCTAATGAATGATTTATAAAGTTCTTGCATGATCTCTACGCCTCAATTTATAAACCCAAGTAACCCAAGTTGCCCTACCACCTTTAAGGATTTGCATATATGGACACCCAAGGTGCCTCTGTTCATCTACACTTTGCCAAATCGTGCCATTTGCCATTTGGTTTATAGCCTGTGTAAAGCTCGGAGAGCGCATATTCTTTTGTCTGGGGAAAGTGTAAAGCAATGGAATTAAGTTGATAGCTCTTCGAGATCATTGGCACAGGCACAATAGGTCAAATGTTCTCCTTCTATGCTGTCCATGATGCTCATGCGCTCCATCATCATAAGAACATAAGAACATAAGAATTAGGAACAGGAGTAGGCCATCTAGCCACTCGAGCCTGCTCCGCCATTCAATATCATGACTGATCTGGCCATGGACTCAGCTCCACTTACCCGCCCTCTCCCCGTAACCCTTAATTACCTTATTGGTTAAAAATCTATCTATCTGTGACTTGAATACATTCAATGAGCTAGCCTCAACTGCTTCCTTGGGCAGAGAATTCCACAGATTCACAACCCTCTGGGAGAAGAAATTCCTTCTCAACTCGGTTTTAAATTGGCTCCCCCGTATTTTGAGGCTGTGCCCCCTAGTTCTAGTCTCCCCTACCAGTGGAAACAACCTCTCTGCCTCTATCTTGTCTATCCCTTTCATGATTTTAAATGTTTCTATAAGATCACCCCTCATCCTTCTGAACTCCAACGAGTAAAGACCCAGTCTACTCAATCTATCATAAGGTAACCCCCTCATCTCCGGAATCAGCCTAGTGAATCGTCTCTGTACCCCCTCCAAAGCCAGTATATCCTTCTTTAAGTAAGGTGACCAAAACTGCACGCAGTACTCCAGGTCCGGCCTTACCAATACCCTATACAGTTGCAGCAGGGCCTCCCTGCTTTTGTACTCCATCCCTCTCGCAATGAAGGCCAACATTCCATTCGCTTTCCTGATTACCTGCTGCACCTGCAAACTAACTTTTTGGGATTCATGCACAAGGACCCCCAGGTCCCTCTGCACCTCAGCATGTTGTAATTTCTCCCTATTCAAATAATATTCCCTATTACTGTTTTCCTTCCCCCCCCCCCCCCCCCCCAAGGTGGATGACCTCACACTTTCCGACATTGTATTCCATCTGCCAAATCTTAGCCCATTCGCTTAACCTATCTAAATCTCTTTGCAGCCTTTCTGTGTCCTCTACACAACCCGCTTTCCCACTAATCTTTGTGTCATCTGCAAATTTTGTTATACTACACTCTGTCCCCTCTTCCAGGTCATTTATGTATATTGTAAACAGTTGTGGTTCCAGCACCGATCCCTGTGGCACACCACTAACCACCGATTTCCAACCCGAAAAAGGACCCATTTATCCCGACTCTCTGCTTTCTGTTCGCTAGCCAATTCTCTATCCATGCAAATACATTTCCTCTGACTCCGCGTACCTCTATCTTCTGCAGTAACCTTTTGTGTGGCACCTTATCGAATGCCTTTTGGAAATCTAAATACACCACATCCCACAGTACACCTCTATCCACCATGCTCATTATATCCTCAAAGAATTCCAGTAAATTAGTTAAACATGATTTCCCCTTCATGAATCCATGCTGCGTCTGCTTGATTGCACTATTCCTATCTAGATGTCCCGCTATTTCTTCCTTAATGATAGTTTCAAGCATTTTCCCCACTACAGATGTTAAACTAACCGGCCTATAGTTACCTGCCTTTTATCTGCCCCCTTAGCCTAATCTTAAAACTCTACCACAATGTGGTCATCAAGTTCCCTTCAATCTCGCCTGCTCTATCATTTCCTGATTATTACATTAGATTAGGCACAACATTGCCCTTACTCGTGCAAGCTCCATGACCAGTTGCATTTCAGGATTGTATCCAGGATCACATTTTTAACCCTATTACATCCTTAATAGATTTTCCCATCCACTTCTAGTAAATTGAAGTCATTCTAAACAACTCCAACTACATATTCTCATTATTTAACTCTTTGTCCAATCACCCCACCACCCCCAACCCCACCCTGCCGTCTCCCCCCACTCCAACCCCCACCACACCCCCTCCAGCCCCCACCCCCCCGCAAACCCCACCCCCACCACCCCAATCATCCTCCCACCTGCCATCCCCCCCACCCTCCCCTGCCAACCACCCCACCCCCCTCCAACCCCACCCCCCAACCCCCCTCCGCCAACCCCTAATCCCCCTAACCCCCAACCAAGTGTCCTAGGAATCTGAAACCCTTCAGGAGTCACCATCTTTCTGGCCACATGTTGACACCTCTGATTTCCTCCCTCTTTTACCTATTGAGATACTGGAAACAATCTTGAGATTAATACTCGAGGTTTTGCACTTCAGTGTAGGACATAGCTATGCACACTATATGCAAGATCTCCATTCTGCTCTTTCCTCGGTCATTGGTTTCTATGCGAGCACCGACAAGCTGGTCATTCTCCCCTTTTAGGAAGTTCTTCGCAACCAACACATTATATCTCGTAGCCTAGTAACTGATAGGCAACACCATTCACAACTCCCAGCCACGGCTGCAAAATAAGCTATCTTTTCCCCAAATTATACAATCTCCCACAACTACCAATGTCCTATTCTCCTTAGAAGCATCTCTATTCCCCATCCAATGAGTAACTCCTTGCTCCACAGTACCATGGTGTTGCTCTTTTTTATATTTGCCTGCACCTCTGTCGATGTTCTCATAAGAATCAAGAACTGTATACCTGTTGGGCAATTCCAGATCTACAGGGATTCTTGTGAACACAGGAACAGGAGTAGGCCATTCAGTTACTTGACTTTGGTCCGCCATTCTATTAGATATTGGTTGATCTGTACATCAACTCAATTTACCGGTCTTTGCTCAATATCCTTCAATACCCTTACGTAACAAAAATCTATGGCTCTTAGTCTTGAAAATTTCTATTGACCCAAAATCCACAGCCTCTTGCGGAGCAACTTCTAGATTTCCACTACCCTTTGTGAGAAAGAGTGCTTCCTGATTTCATTCCTACAAAGCCTAGCTTTTAATCTTGTTTTGGATTCCCCTACCAGAGAAAATAGTTTCTCTGTATCGCTCCTATTGAATCTCTATCATTTAAAACACCTCAATTATATCACCCCTCAACCCTCTAAGGGAATACAAACCAAGTTTATTGAATCTATCCTCATATTTTCACTCTTTACACTCTGGTATAATTTGGGTAAATCTGCACACCAAGGTCAATATATCTTTCGTGAGGTGTAATGCCCAAAACTCAATGTAGTATTCCAGATGGGATCTGACCAAGGCTCTGCATCATTGCATCACTTTTGAATTCCAATCGCCTTGAGATAAAGGCCAATATTCCATTAGGCTTTGATTACTTTTTGTACCTATGCAATAGCTTTTAATGATGTGTACATGGGCACCTAAATCCCTTTGCTCCTCCACAGCTCCTAGTCTCGTAAAATATTCTGATTTGTCTTTCACAGATCCAAAGAGAATGACTTCACTCTTCCCCACATTGAACTTCATCTTTTACAGTTTCGCCAACTCAATTAATCTGTGCATGTCCTTTGGCAATTTACTTGCACCTTTTAGTATAATTTGCAGTCTAAGTATTGTAATTTTTCTCCAAAAATGGAAGCAATGAGGATGCTAGTTTCTCAGCGTGATCAATCACTTGCCCTATTTATAACTATAAAATGAATTTGAGATTAGATTTATGAGATTGACACAAAAGTTATCAGCAAAATATAAAGGACAAACTACAAATACTGGAAATTGGAAAGAAAAACAAAGCATGGGAAATACACAGCAGGTCGGTCAGCATCGGGTTGAAAGCAAAGAGATAAGTAAAGTTGGAGGCATTGGGAAGCGGGGTGGGGGAGAAAGAGAACCAACAGATTGCTCAGTGATAACACTCTTGCCTGAGTCATGGAGTTGTGGGTTCAAGTACCACTCAAAAGACATTGCTGCATTTTTGGAGGTGCCTTCTTTCAAATAAAATGTTCAACCAAGCCTTTACTCTCCTGTCGGCATAAAGATCCCATGGCACTATTTCAAACAAGGGCAGTGGGAATTCTCCCTGGTGCCTGGTCAATATTTATCCCTCACAAAAAAAATTATTAACTGATCATTATCTCATTGCTGTTTGTGGCACCTTGCTGTGTACAAATGGATACCACTTTACCTACATTACAATAGTGACTACAAAAGTCCTTCATTGTGAAGCATTTTGGGATGTCCCGAGATCATGAAAGGCACTATATAAATGCAAGGTTTTACTTTAGATATAATCAGAGAGAATGAGAGTTAGTGTTAAATTGCCTGCAAACTGCTAATTAGAAAACAGCTGATATTAAAGATCAGTGAGCTAAAAGTGGACATCTAGAAAGTACAAATAGCAAAGAGAGAAAAAAGACAGAATTAAAGGAAGATTCAGAAAAAAAGTTTCAGATGCTGCAAAAATGGAACTAAAACAGAAAATGCAAGGGAAGCATGGTGAATGCATCAATTGTGTGTAGTGAAAGAAAACATGTTCGACCATGGGATCCACCAGCACTGTGTTCTACTGAAGGTCTCCAAACCAAAGTCAACCCATTCCCTTTCTCACCAACAGACCCTCCCTACAGCACCCTATATCATGAGGAAAGTGGAGGTCCTTGCAACCAGACATGTGTGTCATGTTAGCAAGGGAACCTCCTCTTCCCTACCAACTACCCTCCACTCATGCAGACAACCCTCTGGTCCTAAATGGAGTGTAGGCTTGCACATCAATCCATAACCCCTCCACCTCAAAACAGAATTTCCAGTCCTGGCCAGAGGAGAGTTCCCACACCCCACCCCACCTCCCAGATGAAAATTTGGGCTGCCCCGCCCTGCGGAGAAAATGTCCCTGCTTTTGTTCTCCATCCTCTCTCCTTCTCTTCCCATCTTCTACTGTCTCTTTGCTCCTTCTCCACTTCTACCATCCCATCCTCTTCCATTGCCCCCATCATATCTGCCTTCCTTCCCTTTCGATCATTCCACCTCCAAGCCCTCTAACCCTGATTCACCTGAATAATGCACTTGGTCTTGACCCACATGTGTAACACTGGAAACTCCATTAGTAAACTAAAAGGTCTTGTGTACAGGATACTGAAAAAAAGCATCTGCTTCACGAATGTCCTTTACAACAACAACAGCTTGTATTTATATAGCGCCATTAACATAGTGAAGTGTCCCAAGATGCTTCACAGGAGTATTATGAGATAAAAAATTTGACACCAAGCTGCATTAGGAGAAATTAGCGCAGGTGACCGAAAGCCTGGTTAAAGAGGTATGTTTTAAGGAGCGTCTTGAAGGAGGAAAGAGGTTTTGGCAGGGTATTCCAGAGCTTGGGGCCTAGGCAACAGAAGGCACAGCGATTATAATCAGGGATGCTCAAGAAGGCAGAATTAGAGGAGCGCAGAGATCTTGGGAGGGTTGTGGGGCTGGAGGAGATTACAAAGATAGGGAGGGACGAGGCCATGGAAGGATTTGAAAATAAGGATGAGAATTTTGAAATCAAGGCGTTGCCTAACCGGAAGCCAATGTAGGTCAGCAAGCACAAAAAGTGATGGGTGAGCGGGACTTGGTTCAAGTTAGGACATGGGCAGCCGAGTTTTGGAAGGAAATCTGCTATCCTTGCCCAGTCTTGCTTATGTGTGACTCCAGACCCATAGTAGTGTGGTTGACTCTTAATTGCCCTCTGAAATAGCCTCACAAGCCACTCAGTTGTCAAGAAGGTGGCTCACCACCTTCTCAAAGGGCAATTAGGGATGGGCAATAAATGCCGGCTTTTACAGCGACACCCATATCTCCATGCCATGCATGAATAAAAATAACATACTTCCTGCAAGTGTGACATGTTCCCATACTCTTCTGACTCAGCATGAGCAACATCAGGAAGCATCTGCTAGCACATATTAAAAGCAAAATATCCAAGGAGGGTACTTCAATAGTTCTCAGTAGATCACGCAAGGCGTCTCAGTACTCGTTAAAAGTGAATGACTCCCATCCTGAAACCTCATTAGTGTAAAATGGAGCATGTCTCAGCAATGATTAAGCAGCTAGTTACATTTTGATTTCAGGACGAGGTGATATGGAACAAAGTTAAAAAATTAAAATTAAAATGCAGTTTACAAAGTTACATAGATTATACAGCACAGAAACAGGCCATTTGGCCCAACCAGTCCATGCTCCATTCGAGCTTCCTCCCATCCTTGCTCATCTAATTCTAACTGCTGAACCTCTATTCCTTTCTCCCTCATATGCTTATTGAGCTTCCCTTGAAATTGATCTATACTATTCGCCCTGTGGTAGTGAATTCTACATTCTCGCCACTCTCTGGATAAAGTAGTTTCTTCTGAATTCCCCATTTGATTTCTTGGTGACTATCTTGTATTGATGACCTCTGGTTTTGCTCTTCTCCACAAGCAAAAAGACTCGCTCAGTCTACTCAAATCAAAACATTTCACAATTTTAAAGACCTCTATTAGGTCACCCTTTCACCTTCTCTTTTCAAGAGAAAAGTAACCCAACCTGATATGTATACCTTTGCAGTTCTGGTATTCTCAGTTCTGGAATCATCTTTGTAAATCTGTTTTGCATCCTCTCTAGTGCCCCTATATCCTTTTTATAATATGGCGACTAGACCTTTACACAGTACTTCAAGTGTGGTATAATCAAGGTTCAATACAAGTTTAGCATAACTTCACTACTTTTCAATTCTATCCCTCTAAAACTAAACCCTAGTGCTTGTTTTACTTATTTTAAACTGGCCTTGTTAACCTGTGACACTACTTTTAATAATTTGTGTATTTGTACTCAAAGACCCCTTCGCTCTTCTACCCCATTCAGATTTTTATTTCCAAGTAATATGTATGCGTCCAATGTAGATCAACGAGCACAAGGGTACTCCCATACTCTCTTTATTTCACTTTCTGATCATGATTTGGCCTTGGATTATCTATTCTACCTTAAACTTCCTGGTTCTGCTTCCCTCGATAAGGATCTGATTGGTTAATGAGATACAGTTGCATGCCTTATTCATCGGTCACATATTCCCTGTAGAGCTCAAATGGCTCTCTAATCACCACAAGTTCCAGTGCAAAAGCCCATAGAAAGTTTGTAGGCACCTGTAAGTGTAATGAACAGCTAGAGCCGTTCCTTCGCCACTGATCACAAAATCCGGGCCGATGTTATTGAGAACTAAGTATTTTTTTCAAAATTAAATAATAGCAGATAGAATTGTCAGAAAGCATTGAGTGAGGCAAAACTGTGTTTACTGGCAGACGAGCAAGTAATCAGAAGACAAAGATTTAAGATAATTGGCAAAAAGAGGGGAGGGGGAAAGATTATTAAAAAAAAATTTTCACACAATGAACTATGTTGATCTGGAATGTACTGCCTGAAAGGATAGTGGAAGCAGATTCAATAGTAACTTTCAAAAAGGAACTGGATATATACTTGAAAAGGAAAAATTGGGAGGGCAATGGGGAAACAGCAGGAGATTGGGACGAACTGGAAAGCCAGCATAGGCACGATGGACTGAATGGCCTCCTTCTGGACTGTAATATTCTAGAGTGATTTATGTGGGGGGGGGGGGGAGGGGGGGGAAAAGAGAGGATACAACTCCATCCAGTGGCCAGAGCCTGTGATTACAGTGACACAGAAAAATGAATAAAGGAATTTACAATGGAAAAAGTTGAAATATGCATGACAAAAGCACGAAGTGAAGCTTGTAGCTAAGCAAGCACAGACTAAAGATTTTTTTTAAAACAAGATATTACTTGATCTCCCATGGCATTGCATATAGTAAGTCAAGATAATTGTACTCCTCAGATGAAGTGGGGTTAATGGAGATAATTGGACCAGGGCACATGGACAAAATTTAGTCTTCATTTTAAGGTCATATATTGTGTTCTTATCCACATTTATAATGGAAATTGCCTTTGTAAACCTGTTGCATTGTAATTACACACATCGGGCCCAAGTTTCCACACGATAAAAAACAGGCGCCCCTCTGAGCTGGGCGCCCGTTTTTCGCGCCTAAAACGGCGCCGGAAAAAAAACGAGCGATTCTGGAGCGCTTTGCAGCTCCTTGTCTGCCTGGCGCGGCGCCCAGGGGGGCGGAGCCTACACTCACGCCGATTTTGTAAGTGGAAGGGGGCGGGTACTGGTACTATTTAAATTAGTTTTTTTCCTGCCGGCAACGCTGCACGTGCGCATTGGAGCGTTGGCGCATGCTCAGTGTGAAAAAAACATTGGCACTCGGCCATTTTTGTAGTTCTTTGCAGCTGTTTAGTTTTTGAATATTTTTTAATAAAATTACATTGCCATCAGCACAGAGGCTTCTTGTAGCAGTGAGAAGGGTGCAGGAAGCCTCAGAAAGTTGAGGCAGCCGTTTCCAGACGACCTCCCCCTTTTGCCGTCGGGAAAATGGCTCCTCAATTTCTGAGGCTTGCTGCACCATTCTTCCTGGCTGAAGCACTTTCACACAGGTAGGAAGATGGTTTATTTAATCTTTTCTTTGCTTATGAATGTTTATTCAGGTTGGATTTATTTGTATAATATTTGTACAAGTATAAATAAGGATTCATTGTAGAATTTAATGAGTTCCCTTACCCCCCCCTCGTTCTGGACGCCTGATTTGTAACCTGCGCCTGATTTTTGTGTGTAGAACAGGTTTTTTCAGTTCTACAAAAATCTTCACTTGCTCCATTCTACTTTAGTTTGGAGTACATTTTCACTGTGGAAACTTTCAAATCAGGCGTCAGTGGCCAGACACGCCCCCTTTTGAAGAAAAAATTCTGTTCCAAAGTAGAACTATTCTATCTGACTAGAACTGCAGAAAAAAAAGTGGAGAATTGCGAATTCTAAGATAGTCCGTTCTCCACCAGTTGCTCCTAAAAATCAGGCGCAAATCATGTGGAAACTTGGGCCCTTAGTGTGGCACTGCAGAACTTCCACTAACATGTCAAGCTATAACTACACTAACAGAAAACACTGACAGTAAGTGCATTGACTCAATATTTATAATGTATCGAGATAGATGTCTCACTGGTTTTAGCAATAAAGCCAATGTCATACAGTGGATACAAGTACCGTCTGCACTCAACACAAATCACCGAGTGTGTCCCAACTGCCCATTGCACCCCTCCACTGCCTGTGTGTTAGACTACTTGTCAGATACCCCTTTTTGGATGAAGTTTGCCATTCCCTCCAGTTCAGTGTTGGGAAGGCTGAAGCAATCATCATCATCATCTTCGGCCCCCATCACATACTCCGTACCCATGCCACCAATTCCATCCCCCTCCCTGGGTTGTCTGCTGCTGGTTTCTATTTAGTGGTGATGTTTTATAAAACATTTGTGTGGAAGTCAGATGGAAACTGGATCCATCTCAGCCAAGAGGTGGAAAAGCTGGAAAAAAATATTTACTGTAATTTGGCACAATTTACAATGCTATTTTCAAATGGCCAATTTGAGACAAATCTTAAATATTTTTAGCTTTCAATAATAACGTACCATGTATATGAACAGGCTGGGGCTCTTTTCTCTAAAAAAGGGAAGACCAAGGGGTGACCCGATAGAGGGCTTTACAATTATGAAAGGGTTCAATAAGGTAGACGTAACAAGCAGATGTTTCCCCTTGTGGGGAGTCCAAAATTAGGTGCGGTCACCAATAAATCCAATAAGGAATTCAGGAGAAACTTCTTCACCCAGAGATGGTGAGAATGTGGAACTCGCTACCACATGGAGTGGTTGGGTCGATTAACATAGATGCATTTTTATGGGAAGCTGGACAAATGCACGAAGGAGAAAGGAATAGAAGGGTATGTTGATAGCGTGAGATGAAGCAAGGTGAGAGGAAGCTCTGTTTGGCCAAATTACCTGTTTTGTGGTGTAAAATTCCATGTAATCGATGCCTTTCTAACTCCAGACAAATTATGCCCATCATGGGTGTTCAAATTAACCAAGGGAGGAAAGTGTGAGGTGAGGAGCTACTTTCAGTTAAAATGTTCATTAGTTCAAATTTTCTGAGATAAGTGTTTAAAAACAGATCTGTACCTTGTTTATATCCATAAACCCTACTAGAGCAGAGTCTTTTACCAAGCTTAATTAATCCAGAGAAATTGCTCAATATGGTATAATATTGTGCAACAAACAAGTTTATCTTTTCAAGTAGTTCACATCAGTACCATCACAACAAATGACTGACCATAGTTATAGTTTAAATTGCTCTTTCCAAAAAATTCAAATACGTAAGGACATATATTGATTACTATAGTGCTGAGCATCTTTCATAGAATAAATGGACAATTTTACACACCAAAGTTATCAATGCATGTTAGTATACAAAGAAAGATAGATGGACACAGAATGCACAGCAATTTCCCTGTTCCAGTATGCTGGAGGAAAAGGGGGCACAATAAAATGACAAATGGGTGAAGGGGGGGGGGGGGGGGGCGGGGGTAGAGCGAGAGATTTATCAAGTTGCAGAGAAATCAAATTTGGAGATAAATAATAGTTAAATAAAAATGTCACAAAACTAGCAGCTGTAACTTTCCCCAAATTTGCTTCCAAAATAACAGTACTTACAACAACAATTAGAAAGGAGACATCAAAAAACAAATAAAGTTGCTCCACAGCTCATTTACATTCAGTGAGTTACTTAGATAAGAACATAAGAATTAGGAACAGGAGTAGGCCATCTAGCCCCTCGGGCCTCCAGCTCCAGCATACTTCAACCGGCACAAATTACAAACTTTCCATCTTTGCACTCTTTCCGCCCCCCGTCCCCTGCCCATAAGTAGGCTCACCATAGACATATTTATCCTGAAATTCCAATGTCCCAGGTCCGTACGAAGTTTCTACGGACCCGGGAAGGCATCGGAAAAGTCGGTTTTCAGTGCGCAATACGCAAGCGCTGAAAACCGGCTTTTCCGATCGGTCAAGTTTCTGGCTTGACAAAGCATCCGCAGATCAGGAGCGAGGACACTTGCAGGGCAAGATTTCCAATATTTACACATATCTTGCCCACCAAATGTCCTCAAAAATCTTGCACCTGAAAAAGCAGGCATGTAGCCTAATTTTACAGGTGCACGTGTTAAAAAAATGCACAAAAACATTTTAAAATAAAGCTATAAAAACACATTTTATTGTTAAAAACCCTCCCCACAACAGCATAATTAAAAAAAAACTTTAAAAAGTCAGGAAAATATATATATTTTTAAATAAGAACTTTAATTTAAATGAATCTTAAATATGTAGTGTATTTTTCTATTTTTTTAAATTAGTGTTGTGTGTGTTTGGGAGGGTGGGGGGGGTTCTCATTCATAACAATGGGAACTCCAACTTACGGAGTTCCCATTATGAAGAATGAGAAAACACTAACGTGATTGGCTGCCATGTGACTCCAGTTCCAGCATATGGACGTCCAAACGTGCACGCGCTCCGATGCGTAGGGAGTGAAGGTCTCAGAATCGGAAGTTCGAGCGGGCGCAGCACCTTCAGGTAAGTGCGCATTTTTTTTCCTTTTTTCAGTAGTTTGCCCACAGAAAGACCTCGATTGGAATTTCTGGGCCATGATGAATCAAATAATTTCATGGTATTTAATTAGCTATAATGAGTACAATTTCTACTTACTGTTTTGTGACAGTTATTGACATAGGTTTCTTTATGGAAATGCTCATGAGCCAGGGTCCTAAGCTTAAATAAAGGAAATTACAAAGGTATGAGGGCAGAATTGGCTGAAGTGGACTGGGAAAATAGACTAAAGAATGGGACGGTTGATGAGCAGTGGCAGAAATTTAAGGCGATATTTCATAACTCGCAACAAAAATATATCCCAATGAGAAGGAAAGACTAAGAGAAGGGATAACCATCCGTGGCTAACTAAGGAAATAAGGGAGGGTATCAAATTGAAATCAAAGGCATACAATATGGCCAAGACTAATAGGAGGCCAGAGGATTGGGAAATTTTTAAAAGCCAGCAGAGAATGACTAAAAAAATGATTAAGAGAGAGGGAAGATAGATTATGAAAGTAAACTAGAAATATAAAAACAGACAGCAAGAGATTCTACAGGTACATAAAAAGGAGAAAAAAAAAAAAGAGTGGTTAAAGTAAATGTTGGTCCCCTGGAGGATGAGACTGGGTAATTAATAATGGAGAACAGGGAAATGGCAGAGACGTTGAACAAATATTTTGTATCGGTCTTCACGGTAGAAGACACTAAAAACATCCCAATGGTGGATAATCAAGGAGCTATAGGTAGAGAGGAACTTAATACAATCACTATCACTAATGAAGTAATACTAGGTAAAATAATGGGACTAAAGGCAGACAAGTTCCCTGGACCTGATCCTTACATCCTAGGGTCTTAAGGGAAGTGGCTGAAGAGATAGTGGATGCATTGGTTGTAATCTATCAAAATTCGCTGGATTCCGTGGCAGTCCCATCAGATTGGAAAACCGCAAATGTAATGCCCCTATTTAAAAAAGGAGGGAGACAAAAAGCAGGAACCTATAGACCAGCTAACCTAACATCTGTCATTGGGAAAATGCTGGAGTCCATTATTAAGGAAGCAGTAGCGGGACATTTGGAAAAGGATGATTCAATCGAGCAGAGTCAGCATGGTTTTATGAAAGGGAAATCATGTTGACAAATTTGCTGGTGTTCTTTGAGGACCTAACGATCAGGGTGGATAAGGGGGAACCAGTGGATGTGGTGTATTTGGATTTCCAGAAGGCATTTGATAAGTTGCCACATAAGAGGTTACTGCACAAGATAAAAGCTCATGGGGTTGGGGGTAATATATTAGCAAGGATAGAGGATTGGCTAACCAACAGAGAACAGAGAGTCGGGATAAATGGGTCATTTTCCGGTTGGCAAACAGTGACTAGTGGGGTGCTGCAGGGATCAATGCTGGGTCCTCAAATATTTACAATCTATATTAATGACTTAGACGAAGGGACCAAGTGTAATGTAGCCAAGTTTGATGATACAAAGATGGATGGGAAAGCAAATTGTGAGGAGGACACAAAATCTGCAAAGGGATATAGACAGGCTAAGTGAGTGGGTAAAAATTTGGCAGATGGAGTATAATGTGGGAAAATGTGAGGTTAGCCACTTCGGCAGAAATAAGAAAGCAAATTATAATTTAAATGGAAAAAAAATTGCAAAGTGCTGCAGGAGAGACCCCTAGGAGTCCTTGTGCATGAAACACAAATAGTATGCAGGTACAGCAACGAATCAGGAAGACAAATGGAATGTTGGCCTTTATTGCAAGGGGGATATAGTGTAAAAGCAGGGAAGTCCTGTAACAATTGTACAGGGTATTGGTGAACCCACACCTGGAGTACTGCGTACAGTTTGGGTCTCCGTATTTAAGGAACGATATACTTGCATTGGAGGCTGTTCCGAGAAGGTTCACTAGGTTGATTCCGGAGATGGAGGGGGTCGACTTATGAAGATAGGTTGAGTAGGTAGGGACTATACCGATTGGAGTTCAGAAGAATGAGAGGTGATCTTATTAAAACTTATAAAATAATGAGGGGCTCGACAAGGTGGATGCAGAGAGGATATTTCCACTCATAGGGGTAATTAAAAATAAGGGACATAGTCTTAGAATAAGGGGTCATCCATTTAAAACTGAAATGAGGAGAAATTTCTTCTCTGAGGGTTGTAAAATCTATGGAATTCTCTGCCTCAGAGAGCTGTGGAGACTGGGTCATTGAATATATTTAAGGCAGAGATGGACAGATTTTTGAGCGATAAGGGAGTAAAGTGTTATGGGGAGCGGACAGGGAAGTGGAGCTGAGTCCATGATCAGATCAGCCATCATCATTATCACAGGCAGTCCCTCGGGATCAAGGAAGACTTGCTTCCACTCTTAGCATGAGTTCTTAGGTGGCTGTACAGTCCAATACGAGAGCCACAGTTTCTGTCACAGGTGGGACAGATAGTCGTTGAAGGAAAGGATAGGCAGGGAGCCTGGTTTGCCGCACGCTCCTTCTGCTGCCTGCACGCGATTTCTGCATGCTCTCGGCGACGATACTCGAGGAGCTCAGCGCCCTCCCGAATGCACTTCTTCCACTTAGGGCGATCTATGGCCAAGGACTCCCAGGTGTCAATGGGGGATGTCGCACTTTATCAGGGAGGCTTCGAGGGTGTCCTTGTAACGTTTCCTCTGCCCGCCTTTGGCTTGTTTGCCGTGGAGTTCAGAGTAGAGCACTTGCTTTGGGAGTCTGGCATGTGAACTATGTGGCCTGCCCAGCGGAGCTGATCAAGTGTGGTCAGTGCTTCAATGCTGAGGATGTTGGCCTGGACGAGGACACTAATGTTTGTGCGTCTGTCCTCCCAGGGGATTTGCAGGATCTTGCGGAGGCATTGCTGGTGGTATTTCTCCAGCGACGAGGTGTCTACTGTTCTTGGTCCATGTCTCAGCCATACAGGAGGGCGGGTATTATTACGGCCCTGTAGACCCTGAGCTTGGTGACAGTTTTGAGGGACTGATCTTCAAACACTCTTTTCCTCAGGCGGCCGAAGGCTGCACTGGCGCACTGGAGGAGGTGTTGGATCTCATCATCAATGCTTGCTCTTGTTGATAAATCTTAGAGATATCAGTGATTGTGGCCATCTTTAAAAAAGGGGACAAGTCCGACTGCATCAACTAGAGAGGAATCCTCCCTGCTATCAACCACTGGGAAAGTCGTCGCGAGAGTCCCCCTTAACCGTCTTCTCCCCATGGCCGAGGAGCACCTCCTGGAATCGGATTTCGTCCCCTCCGGGGCACAACGGACATGATTTTCGCAGCGCGACAGCTGCAAGAAAAATGCAGGGAACAGCACCAGCCCTTAAACATGGCCTCCTTCGACCTTACAAAGGCCTTTGACACTGTCAACCGCGAGGGTCTATGGAGAAGTGATCCACGTTGTCCAGGGCCACGGCGTGGATCTTGATGACTGGGGGGGCAGTGCTGTGCGGCGAGGACAGGCTAGTGAAGGACCTCTGTCTTACTAACGTTTAGCGTAAGGCCCATGCTTTCATACGCCTCGGTAAATACGTCGACTACGTCCTGGTGTTCAGCCTATGTGTGCACAGATGCAGGCGTCGTCAGCGTACTGTAGCTCGACGACAGAGGTTGGAGTGGTCTTGGACCTGGTCTGGAGACGGCAAAGGTTGAACAGCTTCCCACTGGTTCTGTAGTTTAGCTCCACTCCAGCGGGGAGCTTATTAACTGTGAGGTGGAACATGGCAGTGAGGAAGATTGAGAAGAGTTGGGGTAATGACGCAGCCCTGCTTGACCCCTGTCCGGACATGAATTGGGTCGGTGATGGATCTGTTGGCAAGGATCACGGCTTGCAGGTTGTCGTGGAGCAGGCAGAGTATGGGGACGTACTTTTGGGGGCATCCGAAACGGAGGAAGACGCTCCATAGACCCTTGCGGTTGACAATGTCAAAGGCCTTTGTAAGGTCGAAAAAGGCCATGTATAAGGGCTGGCGCTGTTCTCTGCATTTTACCTGCAGCTGTCGCGTTGCAAAAATCATGTCCGTTGTGCCCCGGAGGGGACGAAATCCACACTGCGACTCCGGGAGGAGCTCCTCGGCCATGGGAAGAAGACGTTGAGGACTCTAGCGAAGACTTTCCCAGTGGTTGGTAGCAGGGAGATTCCTCTGTAGTTGCCGCAGTCGGACTTGTCCCCTTTTTTTAAAAAAAGATGGTCACGATTACTGCATCTCTAAGATCTCCCGGCATGCTCTCCTCCCTCCAGATGAGGTTGTGTATTCACGCCAGTACTAGGTCCCTTGCTTTTTGTGGTATATATCAATGATTTAGACTTGAATGTAGGGGTTATGATTAAGAAGTTTGCAGATGATACAAAAATTGGCCATGTGGTTGATAATGAAAAACAAAGCTGGAAGATATCAATGTACTGGTCAGGTGGGCAGAACAGTGGCCAAATGGAATTCAATCCGGAGAAGTGTGAGGTAATACATTTGGGAAGGGTTAACAAGGCAAGGGAATACACATTAAATGGTAGGACACTGAGAAATGTAGAGGAACAGAGGGACCTGGAGTGCAGGTCCACAGATCCCTGAAGGTAGAAGGACAGGTAGAGAAGGTGGTTAATAAGGCATACGGAATACTGGCCTTTTTATTAGCCGAGCCATAGAAAACAAGAGCAGGGAGGTTATGCTTGAACTGTATAAAACACTAGTTAGGCCACAGCTGGAGTATTGCATGCAGTTCTGGTCACCACATTACAGGAAAGGTGCATTGGAGAGGGTACAGAGATTTACGAGGATGTTGCCTGTATTGGAGAATTTTAGCTATGAGAAAGGATTGGATAGGCTGGGTTTGTTTTCTTTGGAACAGTGGAGGATCAGGGAGTCCACTGAGGTGTATAAAATTATGAGGGGCCGAGATAAAGTGGATAGGAAGGACCCATTTCCCTCAGCGGAGAGGTCAACAACTAGGGGGCACAGACTTAAAGAAGTTGGTAGGATGTTTAGAGGGGTTTTGAGGAGAAATCTTTTCACCCAGAGGGTGGTGGGGGTCAGGAACTCACTGCCTGAAAGGGTGGTAGCATTTAAAAAGCACTTGAAGTGCGATAACCTACAAAGCTACAGACCAAGAGCTGGAAAGTGGGATTAGACTAGATAGCTGTTTGTCGGCCAGCAGGAACACAACGGGCTGAATGGATTCCTTCTGTGTTGTAAATTTCCATGATTCTATGATTCTGGCTGGGAAAGGGGGGGATGCGAAGGGGTGGGGGAGCGCGGGCCATGGGCGACGAGAGTGGGGGGGGGGGGGGGGGGAGGCGCGGGCAGAGAGGGGGGAGCTATGAGGAATGATTGAATAGGCAGGGTTTGTTTTTACTTGGAACAGAGGCGGAGGGGAGATTTAATTGAAGTGTATAAAATTATGAGGGGCCTATATAGACTGGACAGGAAGGACACATTTCCCTTCGCAGAGGGGTCAATAACCAGAGGCATAAATGGAAAATAATTGTTGGAATGATTAGAGGGGATAGGAGGATAAATTTCTTCACCCAGAGGTGGAAGGGGTCTGGAGCTCACTGCCTGAAAGGGTGGTAGAGGCAGAAACCCTCACCACATTTAAAAAGTACTTGGATGTGCACTTAAATAGCCGTAATTTACAGGGATACGGACCAAGTGTGGAAGGTGGGATTCGGCTGGATATCTCTTGTTTGACCAGCACAGAGGCAATGGGCCGAATGGCCTCCTTCGGAGTGGAAATTTTTCTATGATTCTACGGTCAACATCTCTCTCAAAATGCAAGTGGTTGCAGTCAGTTCAAGTGCACTAACACCCACAGCTCTGCTCCCTCAGTCACTCACCTCCACAGTACAACCCCTCGTGCACACTTGGAGTTTGAACTCCAAACCATCGTTGAAACGTTCAGTGAAGCGTACAAGAATCTGGGCCTTACATTAAACATCAGTCAGACACAGGTTCTCTACCAATGTGGCCCGTCACACAGCACTGCTCCCCGATTATCAAACTCCACAACGAGACCTTGGACAATGTGGACCACGTCTCATACCATGGGAGCCTACTGTCAGCAAGGGCGGATATCAATGACGAAGTCCAACATCGCCTTCAGTGTGCCAGTGCAGTCTTCAGCCGCCTGAGGAAAAGTGTGTTCGAAGACCAAGATCTCAAACCCGGTACCAAGCTCATGGTCTACAGAGCAGTGGGGATACCTGCCCCGTTATATGTTTCAGAGACAGGGACTATGTACAGCAGGCACCTCAAAGCACCGGAGAAGTACCACCAACCCTGCCTCCGCAAGATCCTGCAAATCCATTGGAAGGATAGGCGCACCAACGTCAGGGTTCTCTCTCCAGCCAACCGAGACATTGACCACGCTCGACCAGCTCCGACGGACGGGCCACATTAGTATCGGGCATGCGGACAGAGTCCCGAAACAAGCGCTCCGAGCTCCATCGCGGCAAGCGGTGTGGCAGAGAAAACACTTCAGGGACACTCTCAAAGCCTCTTTGAAGAAGGGCAACATCCCCCACTGACACCTGGGGGATCCCTGGCTCACGACCGCCCAAAGTGGAGGTGGGAGGTGGGGGGGGGGGGGGGGGGGGGGAGCATCTGGGAAAGCGCCGAACACCTCGAGTCCCTTCACCAGGGAGCAGGTGGAAGCCAAGTACCACCCACCCCGTCCACGCAGAGTTCCAGAACCAGGGGTCACAGTCCAAGGATAAGGGATAAGCCATTTAGGACTGAGATGAGGAGAGACTTCTTCACTCAGAGAGTTGTTAATCTGTGGAATTCTCTACCACAAAGAGTTGTTGATGCCAGTTGATTGGATATATTCGAGAAGGAGTTAGATGTGGACCTTACGGCTAAAGGGATCAAGGGGTATGGAGAGAAAGTAGGAAAGGGGTACTGAAGCTAAATGATCAGCCATGATCTTGTTGAATGGCGGTGCAGGTTCGAAGGGCCTACTCCTGCACCTATTTTCTATGTTTCTAACCACCGTATGCCCCACCTGTGAGTGAGACTGTATGTAGATCCCATCAGTCAGCCCCTCCCCTTTACTCACTCACCTCCACAGTACACTTGCGGATCCTTCTCCCCTCGCACCTGGACACACAGCGCGAGCAGCGCCGCCAGCGCCACGCCCCAACGCCGCCGCGAGCCCATGGCCGCTCCACGCGCCGCCAACCGTCTTCACCCGGGAGGTCACCTGTCCTGAGCAACCGCCGACCCGCACGCCGACACCGGTAAGGCAGAAAGCGGGAGGGAAAGCGAAAGTTTCTCTCCAGTTAAAAAGTTGTGTAAAGCCGAAGTCCAGGTCGCTTTAACTAATCTTATCTGGAAGCCGATGCGCTCGCTCGCTCTCTCTCGTTAATATTTAAGTGGCATGAATCGATGTACTTTACATTCTCACACCAGAAGTCCGAGGAAGCGCAAGGGTAGCGAGAGGCCGGCTCTTGAGCGAGCGAGCAAGCCTAGCGCCCCGCCCCCTTTCCCCCCTGGCACGCCCCTTATCCTTCACGGACCGCTTGCGAGCGTTGCCACGTAGAACACAGGAAAGCCGCACGTGACCATACACACACACACGCGCGCACGCACGCACGTCACGACACTCTCTCAGCCAGTGACCAATCGCCACGTGCCCGCGCGGCAGAGGGCTGCCTGACAAGTAACCAATGAGAAGCAGGAATGAGGGGGGCGGTTCCTTCGATCGCAACAGCAACGGCCCAGAGCTTGGGAGAGAGGTTGCGACAGGCTGCTGTGGAGTAACGCTCTCTCTGCAAATGAGGGAACTGTCGCACTATTATTGTTTTTACTCCACTGTGTATTTGTATGGAATTTTTTTTAATATTGAAATTTGATATTACATTCAATTTTGAGGGCTCATTTTAATCTGTGGATTATGTTTAGGTTGTTTTCACAGTCTTGCTTATTGCAAATAATTGGCCCAGCAAAGGGTTACTTTCCTTTAAAGTACAGAAGGTTACGAGGAGAATTGATCAAAATCATGAAAGGTTTTGATAGAGTAAATAAGGAGAAGCTGTTTTCAGTGGCAGAAGGGTCGGTTACCAGAGGACAGAGGGAACAGCAATAATCATGGGTGATTTTAACCTCTATATTGATTACACAAATCAAATTGGTCAGGGTAGCCTTGAGGAAGAGTTCATAGAGTGCATAAGAGACGGGTTCCTTGAGCAATATGCAATGGAACCAACCAGGGGGCAGGCTATCTTAGATCTGGTCCTGTGTAATGAGACAGGATTAATGAACAATCTCCTAGTAAACGATCCCCTTGGAATGAGTGATCATAGCATGATTGAATTTCAAATTCAGATGGAGGTTGAGAAAGTTGGATCTCAAACCAGCATACTAAGCTTTAATAAAGGAGACTACAAAGATATGAGGGTAGAATTGGGTAAAGTGGACTGGGAAAATAGATTAAAGTGTAGAAAGGTTGATGAACAGTGGTGTACATTTAAGGAGATATTTTACAACTCTCAAGAAAAATATATTCCAGTGAGGAGGAAAGGGTGCAAAAGAAAAGATAACCAACCATGGCTAACTAAAGAAATAAAGGACTGAATCCAATTTAAAAACAAGGGCATACAAAGTGGCCAAAACTAATGGGAGGACAGAAGATTGGAAAGCTTTAAAAAGCCAGCAAAGAATGACTAAAAAATAGATTAAGATAGGGAAGATAGACTATGAAAGTAAATGAGCACGAAATATAAAAACAGCAAGAGTTTTTATAGGTATATAAAAAGGAAAAGAGTGGCTAAAATAAATGTTGGTCCCTAAGAGGACGAGACCGGGGAATTAGTAATGGGGAACATGGAGATGGCAGAAACTCTGAACAAATATTTTGTATCAATCTTTACGGTAGAGAACACTAACAATATCCCAACATTGGATAGTCAAGGGGCTATAGGGATGGGGCGGGGTGGGGGGAGGAACTTAACACAATCACAATCACTAAGGAGGTGGTACTCAGTAAGCTAATGGGACCAAAGGCGGATAAATCCCCTGGACCTGTGGCTTGCATCCTAGGGTCTTCAGAGAAGTAGTGGCAGGAATAGTGGATGCATTGGTTTTAATTTACCAAAATTCCCTGGATTCTGGGGAGGTCCCAGCAGATTGGAAAACTGCAAATATAACACCCCTATTTAAAAAACGAGGCAAACAAAAAGCAGGAAACTATAGACCAGTTAGCCTAACATCTTTTGGTTGGGAAAATGTTGGAGTCCATTATTAAAGAAGCAGTAGCAGGACATTTGGAAAAACATAATTCAGTCAGGGATCACTGCTGTGACCCCAACTATTTACAATCTATATTAATGACTTGGAAGAAGGGACTGAGTGTAACGTAGCCAAGTTTGCTGACAATGGAATGAAAAGCAACGTGTGAGGAGGACACAAAAAATCTGCAAAAGGACATCGACAGGCTAAGTGAATGGGCAAAACTTTGGCAGATGGAGTATAATGTTGGAAAGTATGAGGTTATGCATTTTGACAGAAAAAAATCAAAGAGCAAGTTATTTTTTAAATGGAGAAAAATTGCATTGTGCTGCAGTACAGTTGGACCTGGGGGTACTTGTGCATGAAACACAAAAGGTTAGTGTTATATATGTGGACTTATATTTACTCTGTACAGCCACCAGAGGGCTCATCCCCTGGAGTCCCAAGGGATCCCATAATCCCTTGGGAGCACAGGTATTTAGGGAGGCTTCACAGGTTGGAAAGGCACTCTGGAGACCAGCAATAAAAGACTACGGTCACACTTTACTTTGAGCTCAGTCTGACTCTTTCTCCATACACAACAACTGCCGATGAGATACAGATAGCGAACCCAAAGATGCAGAGAACAGTGCGCATCCTGGAGAAATTTTCGGAGAGAGATGATTGGGAAACTATTGTGGAGCGACTCGACCAATACTTCGTGGCCAATGAGCTAGATGGGCAAGAGAGCGCTGCCAAATGAAGGGCGATCCTCCTCACCATCTGTATGGCCTCATGAAGAATTTGCTCACTCCAGCGAAACCCACGGAGAAATTGTACGATGATTTGTGCACACTGGTCCGAGAGCATTTGAACTCGAAGAAAAGCGTTCTGATGGCAAGGTACCGGTTCTACACCGACAGAAGGTCTGAAGGCCAGGAAGTGGTGAGTTATGTCACCGAGCTAAGACACCTGGCAGGACATTGCGAATTTGAAGGACATTTGGAGCACATGCTCAGAGACTTTTTCGTAGTTGGCATTGGCCACAAAACCATACTTCGCAAACTTTTGACTGTAGAGACCCCAAACTTGAGTAAGACAATAGTGATAGCCCAGGCGTTCATTGCCACCAGTGACAATACGAAGCAAATCTCTCAGCACACAAGTATTGTGAACAAAGTGATGTTGTTTTCGAATCGTAATGTACAGGGCAGGTCACACATACCTGCAGCTGCACGTCCGCAGATGACTCAGAGTCCACCATTAAGGGTGATGAATGCAAGGCCATTAACACCTTGTTGGCGCTGCAGGGGTGATCATCGTTTCCATTCATGTCGATTCAAAGAGTACATTTGCAAGGGCTGTGGAACAATAGCCCACAGCATGATTGAAAAAGAAGCGTTAGCGTGTGTCTATGGGGTAAAGAAAATGCATCAATACCTATTTGGGCTAAAATTCGAATTGGAAACTGACCATAAGCCACTTATATCCCTGTTTTACGAGAGTAAAGGGATAAATACCAACGCATCGGCGCGCATCCAGAGATGGGCGCTCACATTTTTTTTTTAATTCGTAGCCAATCGTTCCAATTCTTTGTCAAATCACAAACGCCAGAGGTCACCTTGCACACATCAAGGATCAGTCTGCGCCAATGCTCTTAGCCAAAAGGCCTAGAGCCACTGCACAGTTCCTGGAAGTACTGCAATACCAGGTTCGTGCCATGGAGGTGGATGGGTCAGGCCCCCCACACACCTCCGTGGAGGTGGATGGGTCAAGCCACCCCACCCACCTCCTATTTCCAAAAAAGCAAGCATATACCTTCCTGATCCAGGGAGAACCACCTTGGGGTTATGGTGGTTACTCCCCTGTCAGGTCAGTTACGCATGATCTTAGCCAAAAGGCCGAGAAGCGAGATGGGCGCTCACATTGTCCACATACAACTACGCCATCCGCCACAGGCCAGGAACAGAAAACTGTGCCGATGCTCTCAGTAGGCTGCCATTTCCCACCACAGGGGTGGAAATGGCTTGCCCACAGATCTAGCCATGGTTATGGAAGCATTTGAGAGTGAGCAATCACCCGTCATTGCCCGGCAGATCAAAACCTGGACAAGTCAGGACCCCTTATTATTTCTAGTCAAAAGCTGTGTGTTTCATGGGACCTGGTCTAGTGTCCCAGTGGAAATGCAGGAAGAGATAAAGCTGTTCCAGCGGCGCAAAGATGAAATGTCTATACAGGCAGACTGCCTTCTGTGGGGCAATCGAGTAGTGGTCCCCAAGAAGGGCAGAGACACCTTCATCAATGACGTCCACAGTACCCACCCAGGCAGCGTAATGATGAAAGCGATAGCCAGATCTCACGTGTGGTGGCCCGGTTTCGATGCGGACTTAGAGTCCTGCGTTCACAAATGTAATACATGCTCGCAGTTAAGCAATGTACCCAGGGAGGCGCCGCTAAGTTTATGGTCTTGGCCCTCCAAACCGTGGTCTAGGGTACATGTCGTCTATGCAGGCCCGTTCTTGGGTAAAATGTTCCTTGTGGCTGTAAACACGTACTCCAAGTGGATTGAATGTGAGATAATGTCGCTGAGCACGTCTGCTGCCACTACTGAAAGCCTGCGGGCCATGTTTGCCATGTACGGCTTACCAGATCTCCTGGTGAGCGACAACGGGTCCTGGTGAGCGACAACGGGCCATGTTTTACCAGTGCTGAGTTCAAAGAATTCATGACCCGTAACAGGATCAAACATGTCACATCTGCCCCTTTAAACAAGCGTCCAATGGTCAGGCAGAGAGAGAATTGCAAACCATCAAGCAAGGCTTGAAGAGGGTAACTGAAGGCTCACTGCAGACTCGCCTATCCCTGTGATGTATGTAGCACTCAAATCACTGACTCCACACGGTCTCGTGTTGTAGTAACTGCTGTGACCTTAGTCCTTTATTAGGTAACTCTAGAGTGCCTTCTCAGGTGTGGTGGGCAGCCTTTTAGACTCTGTTTTGCAGGTACTTTCAGGTCTCCCACCACAGCGCCCTCTGTGGCGCACCATTGTACTATTACATTTAATGTTCCTGGACAATACATAACATCTCACTCCCCCCACAGTTTCAAAAGCCATTGCCGCTAACCGGCCTTGTTCGTCCTGGTTGGTTTGTGAGTGTGAGTCCATGACCATCCACTTCCTTCTTTCCCCCCCCATGTAGAGATTATGCTTGTGATCCGGTGCAAGCATGTGGAATTTGCAGTCCTTACATGGGTGATGAAGTACACAAGTATAACCTCCAACAGAAAGCAGTCATACATAGACAGTACATTTGTATGATACGTATGATATATGGTATAGATGTTATGTCAAAAGGTTGCAGGTGCACTGAACAGTTATTTAATCCCAGCTCCACTGGTGGAGGTACGGTGGCAGTGTACTGCCCCTTTTTGCCCAAGGTGATGGGCTGTGCTGAGACAGGGTATCGCAACTAGTGCGTTGCCTCTGTTCTCAGTAGTCGCCTCAGCGGCTCATCTGCAGCCGCTGAACTATTGCATGAATCACATAATATCGGAAATCACATTGGCCCCTTAGGCATGTTAGTCCCGGACCCATTAACCCTTTTACTTGCACCTTGTGGTATTGACTCTTTTCATAAATCATTCACCCCATCACATTACATAGAAACATAGAAAATAGGTGCAAAGCAGGCCATCTGGCCCATCGAGCCTGCAGCATCATTCAGTAAGATCATAGCTGATCATTCCTTCAGTATCCCGTTCCTGCTTTCTCTCCATGCCCCTTGATCCCTTTAGCCGCAAGGGCCATATCTAACTCCCTCTTGAATATATCCAATGAACTGGCATCAACAACTCTCTGCGGTAGGGAATTCCATAGGTTAACAACTCTCTGAGTGAAGAAGTTCCTCCTCATCTCAGTCCTAAATGGCTTACCCCTTATCCTAAGACTGTGTCACCTGGTTCTGGACTTCCCCAACATCGGGAACATTATTCCTGCATCTAACCTGTCCAGTCCCGTCAGAATTTTATGTTTCTATGAGATCTCCTCTCATCCTTCTAAACTCCAGTGAATACAGGCCCAGTCGATCCAGTCTCTCCTCATATGTCAGTCTTGCCATCCCAGGAATCAGTCTGGTGAACCTTCGCTGCACTCCCTCAATAGCAAGAACGTCCTTCCTCAGATTAGGAGACCAAAACTGAACACAATATTCCAGGTGGGGCATCACCAAGGCCCTGTACAACTGCAGTAAGACCTCCCTGCTCCTATACTCAAATCCCCTTGCTATGAAGGCCAACATATCATTTGCCGCCTTCACCGCCTGCTGTACCTGCATGCCAACCTTCAATGACGGATGAATCATGACAACCAGGTCTCACTGCACCTCCCCTTTTCCTAATCTGCCGCCATTCAGTTAATATTCTGTCTTCGTGTTTTTGCCCCAAAAGTGGATAACCTCACATCTTTCCACATTATACTGCATCTGCCATGCATTTGCCCACTCACCTAACCTGTCCAAATCATCCTGCAGCCTCTTAGCGTCCTCCTCACAGCTCACACGCCACCCAGTTTAGTGTCATCTGCAAACTTAGAGATATTACACTCAATTCCATCATCCAAATCATTAATATATATTGTAAAGAGCTGGGGCCCAGCACCGAGCGCTGCGGCACTCCACTAGTCATTCTTAAAAGGAACCGTTAATCCCGACTCTCTGCTTCCTGTCTGCCAACCAGTTCTCTATCCACATCAGTACATTACCCCCAATACCATGTGCTTTGATTTTGCACACCAATCTCTTGTGTAGGACCTTGTCAAAAGCCTTTTGAAAGTCCAAATACACTACATCCACTGGTTCTCCCCTGTCCACTCTACTAGTTACATCATCAAAAAATTCCAGAAGATTTGTCAAGCATGATTTCCCCTTCATAAATCCATGCTGACTTGGACCAATCCTATCACTGCTTTCCAAATGTGCTGCTATTTCATCCGTAATGATTGATTCCAACATTTTCCCCACTACCGATGTCAGGCTAACCGGTCTATAATTACCCGTTTTCTCTCCCTCCTTTTTTAAAAAGTGGTGTTACATTAGCTACCCTCCAGTCCATAGGAACTGATCCAGAGTCGATAGACTGTTGGAAAATTATCACCAATGCATCCACTATTTCTAGGGCCACTTCCTTAAGTACTCTGGGATGTAGACTATCAGGCCCTGGGGATTTATCGGTCTTGAATCGTGTCAATTTCTCTAACACAATTTCCCGCCTAATAAGGATATCCTTCAGTTCCTCCTTTTCACTAGACCTTTGGACACCTAGTACATCCATAAGGTTATTTGTGCCTTCCTTTGTGAAGACAGAACCAAAATATTTGTTCAATGGTCTGCAATTTCTTTGTTCCCCATTATAAATTCACACGAATCCGACTGCTAGGGATTTACGTTTGTCTTCACTAATCTTTTTCTCTTCACATATCTATAGAAGCTTTTGCAGTCATGTTTTATGTTTCCGCCAAGCTTCCTCTCGTACTCTATTTTCCCCCTCTTAACTAATCCATTTGTCCTCCTCTGCTGTATTCTAAATTTCTCCCAGTCCTCTGGCTTGCTACTTTTTCTGGCTAATTTGTGTGCCTCTTCCTTGGATTTAACACTATCCTTAATTTCCCTTGTTAGCCACGGTTGAGCCACCTTCCCCGTTTTCGTTTAATTTTACTCCAGACAGGGATGTACAATTTTAAACACACTGACCATTCAGCATCAAAATATCCTAAATCACAACATCATACAAATCATATTACACATTTAGACTCGCTCTTGCCTTCCAGAAGTCTTTTTGTGGGGACCGGCAACGGTGTAATGCCCTTTTGAGGCTCCTGGGTGCATTTCCCTTTTAAGACGCCATCTTGAGATTCCCACGAGGCTTCCCTTAGGCGCCGCTATTTTAGTTGTACTGTTTGCCTTTGTTCTTTGCAGCCCGAGGCTCACTACCCTCTTGAGCTCTCTGGCAGTGAGATCACTTTATTTTGTTATTTCTCCATTAAACTAAAAATTATTAGATTTTAAAATTAATTCCAAGTTCAGTTTTTTTTTAAAGAAGTTTGTTCATGGTATTTCAGCATCTACCTTAACCCAGGTTACTAATTTCCAAGATGTTTGTCGAGTCAGGATTAGAGCCTGCCGATGAGCAAGATGATATGAAACCTTCCGTTCTCCCTGCACCCTCCCCCATGCTTCAACTACAGCTATTCATGTTTCTTATTGAAATGGCGGTTCTGAATAAGGGCGTTTGTGCCACTGATTCGGAGAAGCGCACAGCATTCAATGATGGCTGGCGGTGGATATATTTTCAAGATCTTGCAGAAAATACTGATATAACAGTAGGTACAGCTCTGTGCAGAACATACTGATAACTGCAGGAGGAAGGAAAAACGGCCAAGAATGATTCGATCAGTCATAGTCCCTGTGGCCTCTGTACTTGCTGTAACTGCTGCCGTCCCCGCCGCTCTGGCTCAAGTACCCACCCGAGTAGCTGTTGCGTTCTCCCGAGTTATGCCGGCCGCCTCCCCTGCTGCTATAGCCTCCTCTGCCGCCGTAGCCTCCTCTCCTGCCGTTGCCGTAGCCCCCATCACCGCTGCCACCGTCCCGGCCTCCAACGTAGCCGCGACCGCCGCCCGACTTTCTGCTTGGGTCCCCCGATTTGTCGTCCGTCGGTGGATTTCCTGATCAATGCCTGCTCTTCCAGGGTCTGCTCGTCTGTGTGGGAATTTGGACTGCCAATGAACGGCTTCTTTCTCCTGCAGCTCGGTCGGCACTGCTCTTTGGGGACCTGGGGGACAGCGGTCTGTGGAGGGATGAAATCTTCCCAGCTCCCACGGACTTTCCCCATCCATCTCCTGCCTAGTAGCGTCGGCCCATCACTTGCAAAGGCCCACAAAGGTAACCCGTGCGTCTCGCCCCCATGAGATACCTGCACATCCGCTCTGCCAAGGACAGGTATCAGTTCCCTGGTGTAGGTACGCAGCTTTGCCGTGACCGGGACCAGCTTGGGTCGTGCAGCAGGGTTGACCCACAGTTTATCAAAAGTTCTCTGACTCATCAACGACTGACCCGATCCAGTGTCTACTTCCATACTCACAGGGACTCCATTGATCTTGACTTCCATAATCACTGGGGTCGAATCGTCGGTACACGTATACAGTCCCAGCACCTCATCTTCTTCTGCCTGCTCCTCACTGGATGGTGGATCCTCTACCATCTCCTCAGCCAGACGGTGAGTCAGGTTTCTTCTGGACATACGCTGAAGGTGGCATTTCGTGTGGCAGGTATTGCACGTATACTCCGCAAACCTGCACCGGTGAGCCCCATGGCTTCCTCCGCAGCGCCAGCATGGTGCTACTCGATTAGCCCCCCTCGGCAGACTCTGAGTTCCCAGACCCCGAGGTCCATGCTCGCTGCCCTGGGCAGAGCCACGTTCTGCAGTTTTGCCCATGGTGGGCGCTATCCTGTGGACAGTGCCTGCCGGGTTCGAGCCTGTGTGTATCATCTGCTTGGTGCTGCAAGTCAAGGTCATAAATGCCCTGCTGATAGTGATGGCTTGCTTCAGGGTGACTGTAGGTTCCGTGGATAGTAGCCTGTGAAGGAGACCCTCATGGCCAATCCCCATGACAAAAACGTCCCGCAACACCTCGTTCAAGGTGTGCCAAAATCACACAGCGCCTCGAGTCTCCTGAGGTCCGCAGCATATTTGGTGACATCCTGGCCCTCAGGTCTGCAGTGGTGGTAGAATTTGTGCCAGGCCGTGAGGATGCTCTCCTTCAGTTTCAGTTGGTCATGAATGAGTGTGATCAGCTCCTCAGATGACTTGTCCCTGGCGCTCTTGGGTGCCAGAAAATCCCTGACGAGACAGTAAACCTCATTGCCACAACTGGAGAGCAATATCGCCTTACGCTTCTCTCTCAGTGCATCCGTGTTCCCCGTCAGGTCGTTTGCTGTGAAGTAGTACTTGAGCCTTTCCGTGAAGGCCTCCCAATC
Source organism: Pristiophorus japonicus (assembly GCF_044704955.1). Lineage (NCBI taxonomy): Eukaryota > Metazoa > Chordata > Chondrichthyes > Pristiophoridae > Pristiophorus > Pristiophorus japonicus. The sequence goes on along the minus strand of NC_091981.1, from coordinate 270,207,174 downwards.
ATTGCCCACAGTAAAATCCTTTAACGAGCCCAGAGTAGCCATGGTTGCGTGAAATTCGTCGGTGTCCTTGTCGCCAATGTGATGTATGTAGCACTCAAATCACTGACTCCACACGGTCTCGTATTGTAGTAACTGCTGTGACCTTAGTCCTTTATTAGGTAACTCCAGAGTGCCTTCTCAGGTGTGCTGGGCAGCCTTTTATACTCTGTCTTGCAGGTACTTTCAGGTCTCCCACCACAGCGCCCTCTGCGGCGCACCATTGTACTATTACATTTAATGTACCTGAACAATACATAACAATCCCGAGTCCTGCTTAGCTTCCGCACGAGACCCCATTCACTCACTGGGATCCCACCTGCTGAACTGCTCATGAAAAGAGCACTTAAGACAAGGTTCTTGTTAGTTCACCCTGATCTAAATGAACAGGTAGAGAGCAGGCGGCTTCAACAAAGTGCATACCATGATAGCGTAAATGTGTCATGCGAGATTGAAATCAATGATCCTGTATTTGTATTAAATTATGGACAAGGTCCCAAGTGGCTTCCCGGCACTGTCGTGTCCAAAGAGGGGAGCAGGGTGTTTCGGGTCAAACTTTCAAATGTACTCATTCACCAGAAACACTTGGACCAAATCAAACTCAGATTCATGGACTATCCTGAGCAACCCACCTTGGACCCTACCTTTTTTGATCCCCCAACATTGACACCAGTGGCAACCGGCACCACGTTTGACCACGAAGCAGAACCCATCATCCATAACAGCCCTGCAGGGCCCAACACACCAGGCAGCCCAGCAAGGCCAGCTGCACAGCAGCCTAGCGAGGGCCCAACAAATGATTCAACAACACCAGCTTTCACACCGAGACGATCAACCAGGGCAAGAAGGGCCCCAGATTGACTCACATTGTAAATAGTTACACTATTGACTTTGGAGGGGAGTGTTGTTATATATGTGGACTTGTATTTACTCTGTACAGCCACCACAGGGCTCATCCCCTGAAGTCCCAAGGGATCCCATAATCCCTTGGGAGCACAGGTATTTAAGGAGGCTTCACAGGTTGGAGAGGCACTCTGGAGACCTGCAATAAAAGCCTACGGTCACACTTTACTTTGAGCTCACAGTGTTCAGTCTGACTCTTTCTCCATACACAACAGTTAGTATGCAGGTACAGCAAGTGATCAAGAAGGCCAATAGAATCTTGGCCTTTATTGCAAAGGCGATGGAGTATAAAAGCAAGGAAGTTTCGCTACAGTTGTACAGGGTATTGGTGAGGCGGCACCTGGAATACTGTGTGCAGTTTTGGTTTCCATATTTAAAAAAGGATATACTTGCTTTGGAGGCATTTCAGAGAAGGTTCACTAGGTTGATTACGGAGATGAGGGGGTTGACATGAGGAAAGGTTGAGTAGGTTGGGCCTCTACTCATTGGAATTCAGAAGAATGAGAGGTGATCTTATCGAAACGTGTAAGATTATGAGGGGGCTTGACAAGGTGGATGCAAAGAGGATGTTTCCACTGATGAGGGAGACTAGAACTAGGTGGCATAATCTTAGAATAAGAGGCCGCCCATTTAAAACTGAGATATGGAGGAATTTCTTCTCTGAGGGTTGTGAATCTGTGGAATTCTCTGCCTCAGAGAGTTGTGGAAGCTGGGTCATTGAGTAGATTTAAGACAGAGATAGACATAGAAACATAGAAACATAGAAAATAGGTGCAGGAGCAGGCCATTCAGCCCTTCTAGCCTGCACCGCCATTCAATGAGTTCATGGCTGAACATGAAACTTCAGTACCCCCTTCCTGCTTTCTCGCCATAACCCTTGATCCCCCGAGTAGTAAGGACTTGATCTAACTCCCTTTTGAATATATTTAGTGAATTGGCCTCAACTACTTTCTGTGGTAGAGAATTCCACAGGTTCACCACTCTCTGGGTGAAGAAGTTTCTCCTCATCTCGGTCCTAAATGGCTTACCCCTTATCCTCAGACTGTGACCCCTGGTTCTGGACTTCCCCAACATTGGGAACATTCTTTCTGCATCTAACCTGTCTAAACCCGTCAGAATTTTTAAACGTTTCTATGAGGTCCCCTCTCATTCTTCTGAACTCCAGTGAATACAAGCCCAATTGATCCAATCTTTCTTGATAGGTCAGTCCCGCCATCCCGGGAATCAGTCTGGTGAACCTTCGCTGCACTCCCTCAATAGCAAGAATGTCCTTCCTCAAGTTAGGAGACCAAAACTGTACACAATACTCCAGGTGTGGCCTCACCAAGGCCCTGTACAACTGTAGCAACACCTCCCTGCCCCTGTATTCAAATCCCCTCGCTATGAAGGCCAACATGCCATTTGCTTTCTTAACCGCCTGCTGTACCTGCATGCCAACCTTCAATGACTGATGTACCATGACACCCAGGTCTCGTTGCACCTTCCCTTTTCCTAATCTGTCACCATTCAGATAATAGTCTGTCTCTCTGTTTTTACCACCAAAGTGGATAACCTCACATTTATCCACATTATACTTCATCTGCCATGCATTTGCCCACTCACCTAACCTATCCAAGTCACTCTGCAGCCTAATAGCATCCTCCTCGCAGCTCACACTGCCACCCAACTTAGTATCATCCGCAAATTTGGAGATACTGCATTTAATCCCCTCGTCTAAATCATTAATGTACAATGTAAACAGCTGGGGCCCCAGCACAGAACCTTGCGGCACTCCACTAGTCACTGCCTGCCATTCTGAAAAGTACCCGTTTACTCCTACTCTTTGCTTCCTGTCTGACAACCAGTTCTCAATCCACGTCAGCACACTACCCCCAATCCCATGTGCTTTAACTTTGCACATTAATCTCTTGTGTGGGACCTTGTCGAAAGCCTTCTGAAAGTCCAAATATACCACATCAACTGGTTCTCCTTTGTCCACTTTACTGGAAACATCCTCAAAAAATTCCAGAAGATTTGTCAAGCATGATTTCCCTTTCACAAATCCATGCTGACTTGGACCTATCATGTCACCATTTTCCAGATGCACTGCTATGACATCCTTAATAATTGATTCCATCATTTTACCCACTACTGAGGTCAGGCTGACCGGTCTATAATTTCTTAACTGATAAGGGAATAGGGGATTATGGGGAGCGGGCAGGGAAATGGACCTGAGTCCATGATCAGATCAACCATAATCGTATTAAATGGCGGAGCAGGCTCGAGGGGCCGTATGGCCTACTCCTGCTCCTATATCTTATGTTCTTATGGCAGAGTTTTAAGGTGATTGGCAAAAAAAAAGAGGCGACTTGAGGAAAACATGTTTTACACAGCAAATTGTCTGCCTTGGGTAGTGGAAGCACTTTCAATAGTAAAATTCCAAAGAGAATTAAATAAATACTCGAAGGATTTTTTTTTAACAGGGATATGGGAAATGAGCAGAGGAGTGGGACTAATTAGATAGCTCTACTAAAGAGCTGGCACATGCATGATGGGCTGAATGGCCACCTCCTGTGCTGTATCGTTCCATGTTTTATAAAGTAACAGTGAGGCGAATAACTTGCTGTTATTTATGCGCAACTGGTACAGCAACTTCAGGCATGGGGCAGATACACTGTTAAACTCAAATATCCAAAAGTTGCTGTCCTCGGGCCCAAATTTCCCCAACCCCTTTTTTCGTCACACTCTCCCGAGATGCGCCGACTTTGTGCACTGGAAACGGCGCCGAAAAACGTACTCACGATTCTGGCCGCTCTGCTGTGGGTCCCGGGTCCTGGCGCGGCGCTCCTCGTGCAGTGGGGGGCGGAGCTACAGCCCTGTGCCAAAAACAATGCCGGCAGCTGCGCGTGTGCGTTGTAGAGCAGTTTTGCATGCGCAGTAGTTCCGTCCCATGATTGTGATGACAATGCCTGCAGAATGCGTCCAGCCCCTATCTCAGGCCGAATGGCCTGCCGCACAGGTCGGTCGCTGAGAGCTGCAAGAAACAGGTTGGTGCGACTGAGCATTGATCGGGCCGAGAGAAAGGGGGGAGAGGTTGGTCGTCTTTAACTGCAGTCTAGTGGTTTGGACCGAGGATAGCTTGTCGTGTAGCGACGTCACTTGCCATGCTGGGCTAGCTTTGCATTCGTTTGGTTGGGTGGCGGTCTTGTCATGTTAAAGAAGCACATATACAGTGACAGCCTGTGCTTAACCTGCATCCCATCCTGTGTATCAATAAATAACCAGCAACATGCAGTTAGGTTGTATTACAAATAATTTATGTGTGAAGCTCTTTGAAGCTGTTAGTGGGCAAAAAGGGAAAATGGGCAAAAAGGGAAAAAAGTTCCCACCTGAAAAGGGTTGAAAGTCGTTGGGGCGGCAGCTGTGTTCTCCCTCTCCTATCCCAGGCCAAAGGGAGGTCAGCTCTTTATTTGTTAATTGTGTTAATTTAATTATTTACTTCAGTTCTTTAGTTTTTATTGAATGGTTATTACAGCTTGTGCTTTGTTTGGTGCTTGGTGGTGCTTGAAATGTTGTTTATTTAGGTGCAGATTTCTTTCTATTTTTTTATTTTTTATTTATTGATTGCTTATTACTTTGGTCTTGGTGCTTTAGGTGCAGGGTTCATTCTATTTTATTAATTAATTGCTTATTACTTTTTGTGCTTGATGGTGCTTTAAATGTAGTTGCTTGCACCGATTCCTTAACTGTAAGTGAGGTCTTTCTGTGCGAACAAAAGTGGACACATACGCTGCCCTAAGTTAGTTTAGTACAACATTTTTCTGACCAACTTGGCATAAATGGTGTAAGTGGCTGAGAACGCCCTCTTTTGAAAAAAAAATTGACCGAACAAAAAACCTAACTAACTCACTTACACTGGCGCAAATTAAATGGCCATATCTGCAATTTAAAAGGTACACCAGAAAAATCAAGTTACACCAAAAAAAAACGGTGCAACTCATGGGGAAATTTGGGCCCCAAGTTACTGCTCTGAGCGCAGTAGAAACAAACTAAACTCGTTACAGAAAGTTATGTATTTTCCATTCCAGTCTAAGTACCCTTTTAATGATATGATAAGTATTCATAACAGGCAATCACTTCTCTGGTACTGAAAATTAACTATTAAAAGTGTGGCGTCTCACTGTTTCAGGAATTAATTTGTTGGAGATTTAAAAAATGTGAGAACATTTTTAATTTTTTTTAACTTTTACGTTCTGTCTCCTCTCTCAGTCCAATCTTTCTTTCCCTCTCTATATTTATCGTTTTGTGCCTGATTTTATATTGAATTCACCCCCTCTACACTTCCTTCTCCAACCATGTGCTGTTAATTTCACAATCCTTCAATCTTATTGGTTAAGGAGATGCACAGTTTTGCTTGCCCTGTTCGCTCGGGTCCCAGCCTTGTGACATTTTCAGCTTGCACTTCCAGCAGCTTGCCATACAAAAAACGACTGCGAGAGAACAGCTCCGCAGGTCGGGCTATAAAAGAGCTGGAGCGGTGGGCCTGGGACATCGTCGCCCCCCGACCTGCGAGAGAACAGCTCCGCAGGTCGGGAGATAAAAGAGTGGAGTGGCGTACCACTTCAAACTCCAGCGCGAGCTGCTCGAAGTGTGCGACGTTTTTGAGATGGGCGATTGGGTGACGTCATCAAAACCCTGGTCGCCGTTTTGGAGGTGGGCAGGAACATCGGCAGGGCCCAGGCACAGAGGAGTTGGAAGGCCGGGGCGGATAAGCGGCGAGTGTTTGTGGCGAGATGCGGTGAATGTTTATGGCGGAGGAGCGGTGAGAGATCCTGGCAGAGGAGTGATAGATGAGGGTAGGGGGCCCAGAAGAGCTGAGGGCCCAGGGGCAACATGGGCCTGCCCACACTGCGATATGTGTGCGCGCTAGGTCCGTACAGCAGAGCAGGTCTCCAGTCATCTTGGTTTACCCTTGCCACTGGATAAAGGCCTAGCTCTGTCAAGCCCGTGTGGTGGCTGGTGTGCAATGGTCACCGCACGATAAAAAAATTCATGCACAGGCATCTTCCACCCCCTCAATTGGAGATCAGGACTGGAACATCGGGTCCTTCATCGAAACACGTGTGAACTCGTGGAAGCAAGTCATCCTCGTTCGAGGGACCGCCTATGATGATGATACAAAAAAATGTAAAAACCTAAATGTGCAACCTAACGGCAGATGCTGTTAGATTCCATGCTACTGCAAAATTTGGCCCAATATTTCAAAAATAAATTGTTTTGGTAAACAGTAAATCGGCTCCACATTTGTCACATCCATTGTACAATGATCCATTTAAATGTGATTTTTGTTCTTTCGTGTTTTGCAGATAAGCAAAGGATTTAGTAAATACTTTTTTTCCATTGAGTGCAGCACCCCCCCAAATATTGAGAACTCATTGCTGCACTTACATCAGAGACACTGATCTCAACGTAAATCTCTAATCAGTAAACCGTTAATGTTGAATTATTGTAACATAACTGAACAACCTTTGACACCTCATTTACTTCATCAATTAACCCTATCTACTAGTTAGTTACATACTCAATTTTTACATTTAAGTGCTGCTCACTATGATTCTTAGGTTAATGAACAATTGTCCAGAAATGGCAATAGATATCATTAAGGCTCTTTCCTCCATGATGTAAATAAGCTGATGTAAGATAAAAGCTGGTGTACAATGGAGAAAGGTTGGTAGGAATCCTTCTCTTGTGTGGAGCCATGAGTGATCAAGCATATCATTGAGACAGTCAGTAAGAAGTGTATTTAGGCTGCCCAATCACCGGGAAGAACATAACCTCTTCCACCACTCCCTGCCCCCCAACCCCCACCCCCGCCCCATTTCAAGATGTCACTTAGAAACAGAGAAATTTACAGCACAGAAGGAGGCCATTTCAGCCCATCGTGTCCGCGCCGACCGACAAAGAGCCGCACGGCCCTTGGTCAGCAGCCCTAAAGGTTGCATATAAACCTATGAACAATGACGGAAAGGCAAAGAGCACCCAGCCCAACCAGTCCGCCTCACACAACTGCGACAACCTATACTGAAACATTCTACACTCCACCCCAACCGGAGCCATGTGATTTCCTGGGAGAGGCAAAAATCAGATAAAAACCCAGGCCAATTTAGGGTCGAAAAATCTCGGAACATTCCTCTCCGACCCATCCAGGCGATCGAAACAAGTCCAGGAGATCACAATGGCCATATTCTATTACCTGCAGTACTTACCATTATATCTGCGCCGTCCAACAAAAGGTCATCCAGTCTAATCCCAATTACTAGCTCTAGGTCCGTAACCCTGCAGGTTACGGCACTTCAAGTGCTCATCCAACGATCTCTTAAAAGTGGTGAAAGTTTCTGCATCCACCACTCTTGCAGGCAGCAAGTTCCAGATCCCCACAACCCTCTGCGTAAAGAAGCCCTCCCTCAAATCCCCTCTAAACTTTCCACCAACCACCTTAAAACTATGCCCCCTTGTCCACTATGTCCACTCCCCTCAATATTTTGTACACCTCAGTGAGGTCTCCTCTTACCATCCTCTGTTCCAATGAGAACAAACCAAGCCTATCCAATCTGTCCTCATAACTAAGATTCTCCATTCAGGCAGCATCCTAGTAAATCTCCTCTGCACCCTCTCTAGTGCAATCACATCCTTCCTATAATACGGTGACCAGAACTGCACGCAGTACTTCAGCGGTGGCATAACCAAAGTATTATCTAATTTAAGCATAACCTCCCTGCTCTTATATTCTATGCCTCAGCCAATAAAGGTAAGCATTCCGTATGCCTTCTTAACCACCTTATCCACATGGCCTGCTAATTGCAGGGATCGTTGGACCAATGGTGGAGCTTTGGAGGCGTGGCCTATTCACTTAGAGCCTGGAGCAGTGAGAGAAGGAGCTACCTGCTGTTGTTCCTGCCTGGAAAGCCTTTGTGAGACCTGTGAAACAGCCCAGGAAGAGGAGGAAGGGGCTTACTACAATTCAACATCCAGAGGGAGAGGAGGAGAGCAGAAAATTCATCAACCTTTAATACTGCTACAAAGAGTTGGAGAGAGGGGGAAAAAGAACAACAACTATCCAGTGTGGAAGGAGGGAAAGACTTCATCATCAAGAGGTGGGTGTATTTTGGTGCATTCCCCGAAAGACTTTGTTGTATCGGTGGGGGGAGGAAAGAAGACCATTTCGAGTGCCGGAACATCGCGGGGTGTGTGTGTGTGTGGAAGTGTGTGTGGGGGTCTGGCCCACAACTAGGCCCCACACACCACTGAAGCACCCCTCCCCCATTGCCTAGCCTGGGATAGCTGGAGCTACCTGGCTGAAGAACTATTAATTACCCTATTTAACATCGTTGGGAGTGTGTGCCTGGGTGGTTCCAGCTGCCCCAGGTGAAGACATCTTCTCTCCCCACCCGAAGACCATGTACAAAGACTCTGTTTTTTGCCTTTCCATCATCTGGAGAATGCACCCCAAGAAACACCCACCCATCGCTGTGAGGGGAGACCTGCCCTCGCAGCTTCCCTCTTTCCCACCCCCCCTCACTCTTTCTCTGTCAATCTCTGTCTCTCCCCTCTCTGAGAGCCCCTTTCTCCTAATTGAAAAAACAATTAAGACAACTGAGCAGAGGGAGCAAGGCCCCTCCCCAATTGTCAACCAGGGGAGAGGTGTGCCTCATTGAGAGCTCCTCAGCTCACACACTTAAACGAGGCCAATTAAGAACATTAAGGCCTGTGACTTTGGGGTGGTTGTAGCCCTTAAAGGGACCCCGTGATGGCGACCCCATCCACGCCGGTGGCAGGGCCAGCAAAGACTTATGCGCAGGCGGCGTCCACATCTACGGCGCCTCCTGCTGCCCTGCCACCTTTCAGACTAATAACAAAGAAACACGGGGTCAAGAGCTACACTCACCCCACAATGAGCATTGAGGAGTGCGTGCGGGCGATGGCTGGGGTAGTCGGCCCCTCGGCCATTGTCGCAGCCTCCAAGATGTCTGGGAAGGCGGTGTTCTTCCTGGGGTCGGAGCGGGCGGTGTCCCTGGCACTTGAAAAGGGGCTCACGGTGGGCGGGACGTTCCTGCCGGTGGACCCTCTCGAGGCCGCCGCGCAGAGGATCATCCTTTCAAATGTCCCGCCCTTTGTTCCCGCTGAGCTCCTCCTCCCTCACCGACACCAACTGGGGGAGGTAAGGTCAGGGATAAACCCTATACCGCTCGGCCTCAGGGAGAACAGCCTGCGCCATGTGTTCTCCTTCCGCCACCAGCTTTTTGTCCGGCTGGCGCGGGAGGAGACGACAGAGGATAATTTTAATGTGGTGCACGAGGGGACTGCCTACCGTGTCTTCTGGACGTCAGACGGCGTGCGGTGCCATGCCTGTAGGGAGGTGGGGCACGTTCGCAAGGACTGCCCCACCTCCAAGGCCGCTAAACCACCGAAGGCGGCCAAGGCTGGCGCCGCCCCTAGTTGCGTCCGCGTGCCGGGAGCCGTAGGTGCGCGGGCATCGTCGGGGGCCTTTGTTTTCATGGCCTCCGGCGGGGGGGAGGGAGAGCGTCCGATCGGAAAGAAGGTGCGGAGGAAGGCGAAACATCTCGAGGCGGGTCCCCTCAGTGCGCCAGACAATTTGATCACCGCGCTCAGCCCAACCCTGTCACCGGCGAGCGCGGGGTGCCCAGAGCCCATGCCCGAGCCCTTGACCAATATCACAGAGGGGCTCGGGTGCGGGCAAGATAAGAAAAAGGGGGGAGTGGAGCGGGGGGCCTCGGCAGACATGGAGGTCTCCCTGCCTCTGCGCCCCCCCAGGAATAAAAGGAGGCGCCGCTCCAATGAGGCGGAAGGGGAACAACATCCCTCCGCGGAGGAGTCGGTGCCCGCCGCGTGTCCCACGTCCCCCACCAGCACCCCCAAACTGCGCCCTAGGCGAGAGGAGTCTGTCCCCGGGGAGGGTGAGACAGTCGAGGCTGCCCAGCCTCTCCCTCCCGGGGATGGCGTGAAAGATCTGCCTATCGTGGGGGGCGTGGGGCCAGCGGAGGAATGCGTAGCCGCCGGGTCGAGCGTCCCGGAGACTGAGGCGGGCGGTGCCAAAAAGGCCGAACCTGAGCCCGCCCATCTATTAACCAACTTCCCCCGGGAGTCGCTCAGCCCGGAAGAAACAAAATATGTTAACAATTTTAATGATTCTGTACACGCTGGGTCGGGGGGTGGCGGCGGGGAGGGGGAAGAACAACAACCCTCGCCCCCTACATTGGAGCTGGGGTACTTGGAGGACCTGGAACATTTCTTTGACCGGGTCTCTCCGTGTTCCCCGGCTCCTGGGGCGGAGGAGGAACCCCTTCCGCTGTCACTTCCTGACCCAGCACCGCTTTTAAAAGAGCCCAGTGGGGACTCCTCTGCCGACGATCCTGGGGTTGGGATCGGGGCAGAGCCAGGTTCGGATGGAGCGGCCGGGCCGTTTGCCGTACCTCGTGCGGTCGACAGGCCGGCTGCTGGCGGCAACCTCCCGGAGGGGGACGGGGACTCGGTGGGGGACGAGGGAGAAGATCTCGAGTCCATCGCTAGTGAGGTGGTGGATCTCCTCGTGCCCGCCGCTGAGTCCCCCCTCATTCCTGCAAAGGAACTCCGGGACTTTTTGGTCCAGTGCTGGGGTCGCCGCGACCAAGCCCATCTGGCCCTGGAAAGATGGTCCGAGCCGGGGCTGCTCGTCGCGTCCGTCCGCGCCGCCGCTAAAACCATGGCCGTGGGCGGGCCCTTATCAAAGGCGCAAGGCCTTGAGCTGCGCCGGCTCAAAAGGTTCCTCGCTGGGCTGCTGAAGGAGTGGAGGTCAACAAACGACTCCACTCCTCCCCCCCTCAATAGGTTAGGTAGAGATTGCACTATGCTTTTGTCATGAAGATAACCATAGCCAGCCTCAACAACAACGGCAGCAGAGAGGCACGCCATAGATTTAACAAATTTTCGCTCCTGCGGGAGGGGAAATATGCGGTGTGCTTCCTGCAAGAAACCCACACCGTTCCAGGAGACGAAGCCACGTGGCTCCTGGAATGTCAAGGAGAGGTCCGCATGAGCCACCTCACCGCCACTTCTTGTGGGGTGGCCATCTTGCTGGCCCCGCATTTTCAGCCGGAGATCTTGGGGGTCGAGGAGCCCGTGCCAGGCCGCTTGCTGCACGTCACGGTTCGCCTGGGGGATGTGCCGCTCCATCTCATGAACGTGTACACCCCTCAGCCCGGCCCGCGGCAAGCGCGCTTCTTCGAAGAAGTGTCCGCTCTTCTTGGCTCCGTCGACGTCGGCGACTGCATTGTCCTCGGGGGGGGATTTTAACTGCACCCTTGAGGCGAGGGACCGCTCCGGTGCCCCGCAGAGCATGACGGCGATGGAGAAGTTGAGGGACCTGGTCGGGTCCTTCGACTTGGTGGACGTCTTGCAAAATCTCCATCCCGACTCCAGCGCCTTTTCTTGGGTGAGGCCTGGAGTAGGATGGTCCAGAGTCGACCGCCTTTACGTGTCTCGGGCATACGTTTCCTGCGTCCCGGCGGCCTCCATGCAGCCGATGCCGTGTTCGGACCACCACCTGGTGTGGGCGGAGCTCGCTTCGCTCCGCGCGAGGACGGGGTCCGCGTACTGGCACTTTAACAACCGGCTGCTGGAGGACGTGCGGTTCCAGGACTCGTTCCGTCGTTTCTGGGCCGACTGGAGAAGGAAGTAGTGGGGCTTCCCCTCTTTGAGGCTATGGTGGGACGTGGGCAAGGCTCACGTCCGCGTCTTCTGTCAAGAGTACGCGAGGAGGTCGACCAAGAGGCGGGCAGCCAGGGTCGGGCGCCTAGAAAAAGAGGTGCTCGACCTGGAGTCCCGTCTCGGTCAAGTCATCGAGGACCCGGCCCTGCGGATGGTGTACGAAGCGAAGAAGGCCGCGCTGAAGGACCTGCAGCTCGTCGGATCCCGAGGCGCGTTCGTGAGGTCGCGGATCCGGTTCCTGCGGGATCTGGACCGCGACTCCCTCTTCTTCTACTCGCTGGAAAAAAGACAGAGTGTCCGTAAGCAGCTCTTGACGCTGCTGGCCGACGACGGCTCTCTCGTCTTGGATCCGGAGGGCGTCAACAACAGGGCCCGTGAATATTACGGGGCTCTGTTCTCTCCGGAGCCGTCCAGCGAGGAAGTGCGTAGAGTTTTGTGGGAGGACCTGCCGAAGGTCAGCCCGGAGGGCGCCGAAATTCTGGAAGCTCCGCTAAGCCTGGCGGAGCTGACCGGCGCCCTCGACCGGCTCTCGAGGGGAAAAGCCCCGGGGCTGGACGGGCTGACCGTAGAGTTCCACAGGGCGTTCTGGGACGTCCTGGGGGGCGACTACGCGCGGGTCATGGGGGAATGTCTGGCGACCGGGGAGATGCTCCTCTCTTGGCGCAGGGCAGTCATCGTCCTGCTGCCTAAGAAGGGCGATCTCCGCCTCCTTAAGAACTGGCACCCGGTCTCCCTCCTCAGCACGGACTACAAAATCTTCGCCAGGGCGATGTCTGCTCGCTTTGGCGCCGTGCTGGACCACATGATCCACCCCGACCAGTCCTACACGGTCCCGGGCCGGACAATCCACGATAACATCCATCTGGTCCGGGACCTCATCCATCATTCCCAGGAGGCTGGTCTGTCGGTCGCCTTCCTATCTCTCGACCAAGAGAAGGCGTTCGACAGGGTGGATCACGAGTATCTGTTCGGGACTCTGCGCGCTTTCGGGTTTGGGACGCATTTCGTCGCCCGGATCCGACTTTTGTACGCTGCCGCGGAGTGTCTGATAAAGGTTAATGTGTCCTTGACGGCGCCCCTTCGCTCTGCGTGGAGCCTTTCCTGCGCCTCCTGCGGACGAGGTTGACGGGACTGGCTCTGCAAGGGCCGGGCGTGGAGGTCGTCCTCTCGGCTTACGCCGATGACGTGCTCCTCGCGGTAGAGGATCCCGCTGACCTGCGGAGGATGCGTGAGTGCCAGGAGATTTACTCGGCCGCATCCTCTGCCAGGATCAACTGGGAGAAATGTTCCGGACTCCTGGTGGGTCAGTGGCGGGTGGACTCCCTGCCGGAGGAGCTCAGGCCTTTTGCCTGGAGCACGACCCATCTCCTCTATCTGGGAGTCTACCTTAGCCCCGACGAGGAAGCCTGGCCGGCGAACTGGCAAGAGCTGGAGGCCAAGGTCGCCGCTCGCCTAGGGCGCTGGACAGGACTGCTCTGAGTGCTGTCCTACAGGGGTCGAGCGCTAGTCATAAACCAGCTGGTGGCCACCATGTTGTCGTACCAGCTGGTCACTTTGACCCCTCCCCCTGTGTTTGTCACCAAGATACAGAAGAAGCTGGTGGACTTCTTCTGGAACAACAGGAAGCACTGGGTCTCTGCCGCGGTCTTGAGTCTCCCGCTTGGGGAGGGCGGTCAGTCGTTGGTGTGCGTCTTCCCGCATCTAACCTGTCCCGTCCCGTCAGAATTTAATACGTTTCTATGAAATCCCCTCTCATCTTTCTAAACTCCAGCGTATAAAGGCCCAGTTCATCCAGTCTCTCCTCATATGTCAGTCCAGCCATCCCTGGAATCAGTCTGGTGAACCTTTGCTGCATTCCCTCTATAGCAAGAACGTCCTTCCTCAGATTAGGAGATCAAAACTGAACACAATATTCCAGGTGAGGCCTCACCAATGCCCTGTACAACTGCAGTAAGACCTCCCTGCTCCTATACTCAAATCCCCTAGCTATGAAGGCCAACATACCATTTGCCTTCTTCACCGCCTGCTGCACATGCATGCCAACTTTCAATGACTGATAAACTATGATACCCAGGTCTCGTTGCACCTCCCCTTTTCCTAATCTGCCGCCATTCAGATAATATTCTGCCTTCGTGTTTTTGCCCCCAAAGTGGATAACCTCACATTTATCCACATTGTACTGCATCTGCCATGCATTTGCCCACTCACCTAACCTGTCCAAATCAGCCTGCAGCCTCTTAGTGTCCTCCTCGCAGCTCACACCGTCACCCAGTTTAGTGTCATCTGCAAACTTGGAGATATTACACTCAATTCCTTCATCCAAATCATTAATATATATTGTACAGAGCTGGGGTCCCAGCACTGCCTCCCATTCCGAAAAGGACCCGTTTATCCTGACTCTCTGCTTCCTGTCTGCCAACCAATTCTCTATCCATGCCAGTACATTATCCCCAATACCATGTGCTTTGATTTTGCACACCAATCTCTTATGTGGAACCTTGTCAAAGGCCTTTTGAAAGTCCAAATACACCACATCCACTGGTTCTCCCTTGTCCACTCTACCAGTTACATCCTCAAAAAATTCCAGAAGATTTATCAAGCATGATTTCCCTTTTATAAATCCATGCTGACTTGGACCAATCCTGTCACTGCTCTGCCAATGCGCTGCTATTTCATCCTTAATAATTGATTCCAACATTCTCCCCACTACTGATGTCAGACTAACCGGTCTATAATTACCTGTTTTCTCTCTCCCTCCTTTTTTAAAAAGTGGTGTTTCATTAGCTACACTCCAGTCCATAGGAACTGCTCCAGAGTCGATAGACTGTTGGAAAATGATCACCAATGCATCCATTATTTCTAGGGCCACTTCCCTAAGTACTCTGGGATGCAGACAATCAGGCCCCGGGGATTTATCAGCCTTCAATCCCATCAATTTCACAAACACAATTTCCCACCTAATAAGGATATCCTTCAGTTCCTCCTTCTCACTAGACCCTCGGTCCCCTAGTACCTCCGGAAGGTTATTTGTGTCTTGCTTCGTGAAGACTGAACCAAAGTATTTGTTCAATTGGTCTGCCATTTCTTTGTTCCCCATTATAATTTCACCTGAGTCCGACTGCAAGTGACCTACGTTTGTCTTCACTAATCTGTTTCTCTTCACATATCTATAGAAGCTTTTGCAGTCGTTTTTTATGTTCCCGCCAAGCTTCTCTTGTACTCTATTTTCCCCCTCCTAATTAAACCCTTTGTCCTCCTCTGCTGAATTCTAAATTTCTCCCAGTCCTCAGGTTTGCTGCTTTTTCTGGCCAATTTATATGCCTCTTCCTTGGATCTAACACTATCCTTAATTTGCCTTGTTAGCCACGGTTGAGCCACCTTCCCTGTTTTGTTTTTACTCCAGACAGGGATGTACACTTGTTGAAGTTCATCCATGTGATCTGTAAATGTTTGCCACTGCCTATCCACTGTCAACCCTTTAAGTGTCCTTTGCCAGTCTATTTTAGCCAATTCACGCCTCATGCCGTCGAAGTTAGCTTTCCTTAAGTTCAGGACCTTAGTTTCTGAATTAACTGTGTCATTCTCCATCTTAATAAAGAATTCTTCCATGTTATGGTCACTCTTCCCCAAGGGGCCTCGCACAACAAGATTGCTAATTAGTCTCTTCTCATTACACATCACCCAGTCTAGGATGGCCAGCTCTCTGGTTGGTTCCTCGACAAGAATTTGATAGGCTAGATAGATTATTATTTTCCTTCTTTTTTGGTACAGTACATACAGCTTTAAAACCACATCTGTATCTTAACTCCAGCAACCCGCCTTGGCTCTGTAACGCTTAATACCTTGCCTAATAAAAATCTAGCAATCTGTTTTGGTATTTTCAATTGGCCTAGCTTCAGCAGATTTTCTTTTGGGGGGTGGTGGTTGTGTTTCAGATTTCCACTACCCTCTCAGGACAGGAAAGGGATAAAAGCCCCGATTTTAACCCAGGATGGAAGGGGACATGCGGTAGGTGGCTGGGGGGTGCGGGGAGGGGTGGTTGGAGGCAGTAGAGCGGGCAGCAAGCCTCTGTGAAATTTCTTGTATG
This sequence comes from Pristiophorus japonicus, assembly GCF_044704955.1. Classification (NCBI taxonomy): domain Eukaryota; kingdom Metazoa; phylum Chordata; class Chondrichthyes; family Pristiophoridae; genus Pristiophorus; species Pristiophorus japonicus. Next base: position 270,191,405 of record NC_091981.1, on the reverse strand, counting down.
TGACACATGTAATTTTAACATCCGGGCTTCATTTAAATTTGATGGACATCTTGCCCTCTTGATGACATGCAGAATCCGGCAGCCCACCCACATAACACATGCAATTTCTGGCAACAATTCTCAACAATTCTCTGCCCTCCAACATATCCTTCACCATGCAGTCACAAGGTCAAAATAAAACACCTCTCTTTCTATTCCAAACACACTCACTTCTCCTTTCCTCTCTCCACACAACACACCAGTATCATTCTCTTCTCACGTACATCCATTTTTCACAACCATCAACTATTTCCACCACTCCTTCGTCACCTCATATTACACACAATCCCTTTATCTTGATCTCCCCATCCTCAGTGCATTCTGCTTCTTCTCTACCTCTGAGCATATCCACTATATGCATAACCGCTACAAATCTCCACTTACCTTCTCAACAGCCACTCACTAACTCTCACTCTCTCTTTCTGCAGGACAAACCCATGCATAGTGCCAGGGAGAATACTAAGACAGATGGAGGATTCCCCAGTATTATTGCCTTCATACAGGCAGAACAACAAGCCCTGGATATCACTGGCCAGCCAAAGTCATGAATATCGGGGTAGGAGAGGTTGGCGGTGTACCGAAGCAGGGTGTCTACATGTTACTTGCATCCCTTCATTCAACTCAGTAGATATGCAGCAAGCTCAAGATGCATTCTTAAGACTGTCACCTGCTAATGTCCAGCTTGTATCTCACATCCTAGCTCTTCTCACTTTTCTCTTTCAAATAGGTCATCCTCACTAGCAAGAGGCTCCTGCAGCAGAAGGCACCTCAGAGGAGAACAATCCTCCCTGAGGATGATGTGTCACATGCTCCATCCCTCCTCGGCACCAACTCAGACATTGAAGCTTTGCATAGAGTAGATAGTGGGATAGAGGGGTCTGCATGTGGTGAAACACCTCCATCGGTGCCAGCAACAGCTACAGGGACCACCCAGGAGAGAGTGCACACCACCCCCTCCCCCCCCCCTCCCCAACCCATCTCAGATCTATTGATGAGGACATCATGCGACTAGCAATGACCACTGGCCTCACACAACCAGTTATGCGAGGTATTGTAATCCTTGCCACGGAGTTTCAGCACTATGCCTGAGAGTGTGGATGTGTCCACTTCAAGCTGTATCATAATGAGGAACTGAAAGATATCCTTATTAGGCGGGAAATTGTGTTAGGGAAATTGATGGGATTAAAGGCCAATAAATCCCCGGGTCCTGATAGTCTGCATCCCAGAGTACTTAAGGAAGTGGCCCTAGAAATAATGGATGCATTGGTGATCATTTTCCAACAATCTATCGAATCTGGATCAGTTCCTATGGACTGGAGGGTAGCTAATGTAACACCACTTTTTAAAAAAGGAGGGAGAGAAAGCGGTTAACATAGAAACATAGAAACATAGAAAATAGGTGCAGGAGTAGGCCATTCGGCCCTTCGAGCCTGCACCGCCATTCAATGAGTTCATGGCTGAACATGCAACCTCAGTACCCCATTCCTGCTTTCTCACCATACCCCTTGATAGGTAATTAGCCTGACATCAGTAGTGGGGAAAATGTTGGAATCAATCATTAAGGATGAAATAGCAGCCCATTTGGAAAGCAGTGACCGGATCGGACCGAGTCAGCATGGATTTATGAAAGGGAAATCATGCTTGACGAATCTTCTAGAATTTTTTGAGGATATAACTAGTAGAGTGGACAAGGGAGAACCATTGGATGTGGTGTATTTGGACTTTCAAAAGGCTGTTGACAAGGTCCCACACAAGAGATTGGTGTGCAAAATTAAAGCACATGGTATTGGGGGTAATGTACTGACGTGGATAGAGAAATGGTTGGCAGACAGGAAGCAGAGAGTCAGGATAAACGGGTCCTTTTCAGAATGGCAGGCAGTGACTAGTGGGGTGCCGCAGGGCTCAGTGCTGGGACCCCAGCTATTTACATTATACATTAACGATTTGGATGAAGGAATAGAGTGTAATATCTCCAAGTTTGCAGACGACACTATACTGGGTGGCGGTGTGAGCTGTGAGGAGGACGCTAAGAGGCTGCAGGGTGACTTGGACGGATTAGGTGAGTGGGCAAATACATGGCAGATGCAGTATAATGTGGATAAATGTGAGGTTATGCACTTTGGGGGCAAAAACACGAAGGCAGAATATTATCTGAATGGCGGCAGACTAGTAAAAGGGGAGGTGCAACGAGACCTGGGTGTCATGGTTCATCAGTCACTGAAAGTGGGCAAGCATGTACAGCAGGCGGTGAAGAAGGCAAATGGTATGTTGGCCTTCATAGCTAGGGGATTTGAACATAGGAGCAGGGAGGTCTTACTGCAGTTGTACAGGGCCTTGGTGAGGCCCCACCTGCAATATTGTGTTCAGTTTTAGTCTCCTAATCTGAGGAAGGACGTTCTTGCTATTGAGGGAGTGCAGCGAAGGTTCACCAGACTGATTCCAGGGATGGCAAGACTGACATGAGGAGAGACTGGATCGACTGGGCCTGTATTAACTGGCGTTTAGAAGGATGAGAGGGGATCTCATAGAAACATATAAGATTCTGACGGGACTGGACAGGTTAGATGCGGGAAAAATGTTCTCGATGTTGGGGAAGTCCAGAACCAGGGAACATAGTCTTAGGATAAGGGGTAGGCCATTTAGGACAGAGATGAGGAGAAACCTCTTCACTCAGAGAGTTGTTGACCTGTGGAATTCCCTGCCACAGAGAGTTGTTGATGCCAGTTCATTGGATATATTCAAGAGGGAGTTAGATATGGCCCTTACGGTTAAGGGGATCAAGGGGTATGGAGAGAAAGCAGGAAAGGGGTACTGAAGGAATGATCAGCCATGATCTTATTGAATGGCGGTGCAGGCTCGAAGGGCCGAATGGCCTACTCCTGCACCTATTTTCTATGTTTCTATGTTTCTATCTCACGTGGCATCACCACTTTGAAGTCCACCATGGCCACCTTCAGGGTGCTGCAGCCAGGCCCTCATAATCGGAGTCCATGTTCACATGTTTTTGCAGCATGGCCGATTTAGCTCTACTCAACGCTAGACACTTAGACCAATCATCATCTCCAACACTTGCACCGTGTGAGCTGAGCTAAATCAACAAATATCCTGGGTCCTATTGATCTATACGACTCAGTACCACAGACCACGATGCATTTATCCCCATCGAGGGAGCCTTCTAAATAGATTTAGTAACACACTCCAAATCACAATAGTCCATTGCTGTTTTCAGTGTTTCATCGAAAAATACATGAACGTTCATTTGTTTCTGGCTGTGGTGATCTGAAATTTGATCAGTTGCACGCTAGATTATGAATGTGCATGAACTGAAAAAAATAACATTTGACAATCATAAATATTTATAAAGAACCATAAACTGCTAAATGGATTATTATTCCTGCTTGTGTCCAGTCATCCATGAAAATTCATGACATTTCTGTAGACATCATCCGTAAACAGTTCAGCTGTGCAAACGCACAACACGGATAGTTGATGAACTATTAAGAGCCTTTCATGAACTTTTCTGAGCAAACATCAAAGTTAATTAAATCATGAATATTAGTTCAGCAATGTGTAACTCGAACATTGGAAGTTAGTGATGAAGCAGATGTTAAGTTATTGGAAATTTGTAACTTTCCTGTCAGTGCCCAGTATCACAGTCAAATTTTACTAAGGTGAAATTCTTATATTTCTTAACTTGCGATCTCATTTTTTTTTTAAAGCAATGTTTTTTGTATGGGGACTGGAAGTGACCAGCACTGCTGTAACCGAGAGAATATCTGAGGTGGTCCCAAAATTTGTAACAGCAAGTTAACAGCAACCAGAATTTAAATTCACTGAATTGAAAGAGATGGCTGAGGGTAGTCGCAGGGTCTAGGGAGGACTTTCCCCTTTAAAGAAAAAAACCTAGAGGTGATCTTGACGCAGGTGCAGCAAAAGAGGATTGGTATTTTTGGGTCCGAGAGGCACACTTTTGAGAAGTATGCTGTCTGTAAAGAGGTGACCGAGCAGACGAATATCATTTCATTTGTAAGGAGGCGATACACATTTTTGGTCTGTAGTGGATATTCTCTCGGGTTCAGTGACAATGGTCTCTCTTGTAATCCAATCCCATGTCTCCCATGAATGGGGTTTTACCTGTATTGTCCGAAAAGCAGTCATATGATAGTTGGACCTGCGAGTCATAACTTGAAACCTGTTGTTGGGTGTACTGATACTGTAATCTCCCATGTGTTTCTCCTATCTTCTAGATTAGAAGATGGACTGATATACACTCTAATGACAAGGCCTATTAAAAACCAACAAGTTGGTTTATTTTACAAGTAATATATGAATGAATAGAATACAGTTTTCAATGAATTTCAATCTATTTCATAATGTTCTTCATAACCTAGAAAATAACAAAACACACTTTACCCTTTTTAACAGGCTAAATTCACTTTACAGACTAGTAAACCACTGAAACTATCTGACTTTAACTTAGGAAGACAGCTTTCTCCCTCTCTAACTGTTTACCACATTAATCTTTTGCAAACTATGCTGATTTCAGCTTACCAAGAAGCCAAAGAATTGACTTCTGACTCTTCCCGAGTTCTCTCTGGAGGGGCTTAACCAGTTAAAAAGACTTGTATTTCTATAGCGCGTTTCACGACCACAGACGTCCCAACGTGCTTTACAGCCAATACAGTACTTTTGAAATATAGTCACTGTTGTAATGTGGGAAATGTTAAGCTGCCTGTCAAACTTGCTACTGCCCTCATAGGTGTGAGTCACCTGGAAGCTACCCACCCATCTGGGCTCACATAAATAGATGTGATAGCTGTGGCTCAGTGGTAGCATTCTGATCTATGAGAGGGTTATGGGTTCAAGTCCCACTCCAGAGACTTGAGCACAAAATCTAGGCTGACACTCCAGTGCAGTACTGAGGGAGGTGCCGTCTTTCGGTTGAGAGATTAAATCAAGGCCCCACCTACCCCCTCAGGTGGACGTAAAAGATCCCATGGCACTATTTCGAAGAAGAGCAGGGGAGATCTCCCCTGTCCTCGACAATATTTCCCCAAACAAAACAGATTATCTGATCATTATCACATTGCTGTGCATGGAATCTTACTGTACACAAATTGGCTGCCCAATTTGCTGCTTCCTACATTACAACATCTACACTTCAAAAGTACTTCAAAGTATTGGCTGTGAAGTGCTTGGGGACATCCTGAGGTCATTAAAAGCACTATATAAAACACATATTTCTTTTTTACTTTCTTTCCATCACAGAAGGAGACGATTAAGCCCATTGTGTCAGTCATTGGTTTTTGCTGCAGAAATCCCAAATTAATCCCATTGCTTCACTCTTTCTTCATAGCCCTGCATCTTCCACTGTTACAAATATTTATTCAATTTTCCTTTAAAAGATACAATGTTCCCTGTCTCAAACTCTCTGTGGCAAAACATTCCATGCTCCAGCAATCCTCTGAGGTATAATTTTCTCCTAACCTCACTCTCTTGGTAAAAACATTAAAACCCCTCGTTATCGACTCCCCAACTACATCAATTAGTTCTCCCCTATTCACTCTATCAAACCCATTACAATTTTATAAACCTCTATTACCTTTCCTCAGCCTCTCTTCTCCAGTGAAACTAGTTCTAGTATTTAAAGTCTCTTCTCTTAATAATAGTTACCTATCATCTGCATCATCCTGGCTGAAGCTAAGCTGCACATGCTTTATGACTTTATATCCTTTCTATAATGAGGCACCAAAACCACAATACTGTGGCCTGACTAATGTAGAAATCCATCATGACTTCTTTACTTTTGTACTCTATTTAAAAATGGATCATATATGGCATACCTTCCAGCTTCAAGGAAACCTTCCACTGACGTGGCTCACTTATCAGAATATTTAGCCAGATTGCCATTTACATGCTGCACATTCATTCATTGACTTGTTCTGGCAGCCAATGTAGCCATTTGCATTGTTCTGTTAGGGCTCTTCAAACTTTCAGCACTCCACTAATCTGTTTTTGCTTGCAAGAAAAATAACCCGATAACAGAAGAGAGAGCTGAGCAACTGCCAGGGTGCCCTAATCTGAATCCCTTAATGTGTCTTGAGCAAATGACCCTGTACATTATTGGCTCAAAATCAGTGGGATCCAGTGGAGTGGGTCATGCAAGAGGGCACCCCACTTTTCCAAACAAAGTGTTTGACAAAGTACCACTTAATAGACTTGTTAGTAAAATTAAAGCCAGCAGGATTAAAGGGGCGGTGGCAGCATGGATACAAAATTGGCTAAGGGACAGAAAGCAGAGAGTCATGGTGAACGGTTGTTTTTCAGACTGGAGGGATGTATACAGTGGTGTTCCCCAGGGGTCAGTATTAGGACCACTACTCTTTTTGATGTATATAACTGACCTCCACTTGGGTATACGGGGCATAATTTCAACATTTGCAGATGAAACAAAACTCGGAAATGTAGTAAACAATGAACATTAGAACATAATAATATAAGAATTAGGAGCAGGAGCAGGAGCAGGCCATACAGCTCCTCGAGCCTGCTCAACCATTCAATAAGATCATGGCTGATCTTCAACCTCAACTCCACATATCCCTTGATTCCTCCAGAGTCCAAAAATCTATCTTTCTCAGCCTTGAATATACTCAATGACTCAACATCCACAGCTCTTTGGGACAGAGAATTCCAAAGATTTACAACCCTCTGAGTGAAGAAATTCCTCCTCATCTCAGTCTCAAATGGCCGACCCCTTATCCTGAGACAATGCCCATGTAGGGTGTTTGTTTTTCACTCTACTCTGATTCTTAGACCTCAGAACTTATAGTGGGAAAGGACAACAAATGGCACAAAATTTAGGCTTAACCCAGTGTCAGTTTTATTATGCAATAAAAACCGACTAAAAATACAGGACTAGACTTCTGAGAGAAATTGACTTAAGACATACAATCACCATCCTGGCTGCAGCTATTGTAGGTTCGTGGTCATTGATTCCGTTACCGGTTGGTTCTTCTTGTCCATTCCCTGCAGTGCTGTTTCCGTTCCTGTCCTTCTGTTTCTCTGTTTGTCCTCCTTCTTTTTCTTGTGTTTCTGTGTTCATATATTTATATCTATAGTATGAATAAGTTTCCCGCTGGGCCGGGGTCCGATTAATGCATCTGGATCAATGTGGTGATTTGTTTAACTGGCTGTGGTGATGAGTTTGAATGGCTACTAATTTGCACACGGAGTCGACAGTGCAAAAGATAACTCCTTATCCTTAATGCCCTGTTATACAAAAATGTGCATTTCGTAGGGTCCTTTGTGGTCCTGGTTTCTTGTAGACTTGCAGTCTCTGGGGTGAACTGTTTTACCCCCTGCGGCCAATCAACTCCGGGGCTCCTCTGATAGATAAAATCTCTTTGTCTGTATGTATAGTCCTTGACCACAGAGATTGTTCTTAGTGGGTGATGAGTCACTACTTGCCCCAGGCTGGTGCCTTTTCCCCTCCCAGGTAGTCCAAAAGTTTTTACTTTAAACCAGTTTGTTCATGGCCTCTTCCTGTGCCTTGTTCGAAGAAAATAGGTGTACCCTTACACCCCCTAGTTCTAGACTCTCCAGCCAGGGGAAACAGCCTCTCAGCATTTACCCTGTCAAGCCCCCTCAGAATCTTGTATGTTTCAATGAGATCACCTCTCATTCTTGTAAACTCCAGAGAGTATAAGCTCAATCTATTCAATCTCTGCTCAAACGAAAACCCTCTCAGCCCAGGGATCAAACTAGTGAACCTTTGTTGCACCACCTGTAAGACAAGTATGTCCTTCCTTAGATAAGGAGTCCAAAACTGTGCACAGCACTCCAGGTCTCACCAAAGCCCAGTACAATTGTAGTATTCCAACCCTATGAGGATGATAGTTACAGACTTCAGAAGGACATAGACAAACTGGTAAAATGGGCAGACACGTGGCAGATAAAGTTTAACACAGAGAAATGTGCAATGATACATTTTGGAAGGAAGAATGAGGAGAGGCAATATGAATGAAATGGTACAATTTTAAAGGGGGTGCAGGAACAGAAAGACCTGGGGGTGTCCGTACACAAATCTTTGAAGGTGGCAGGACAAGTTGAGAAGGATGTTAAAAAGCATGTGGGATTCTTGGGTTTATTAATAGAGAAATGGAGTCCAAAAACAAAGAAGTTATGCTAAACCTTTATAAACATTGGTTTGGCATCAGCTCGAGTGTTGTGTTCAATTCTGGGCACCACACTTTAGGAAGAATGTCAAGGCCTTGGAAAGGGTGCAGAAGAGATTTACTGGAATGGTACCAGGGATGAAGTACTTCAGTTGCATGGGTCAATTGGAGAAGCTGGTGTTCTTGTCCTCAGAGTAGAGACGGTTAAGAGATTTGATTCAGGTGTCCAAAATCATAAATGTTTTTGACAGATTAAATAAGGAGAAACTGTTTCCAGTGGCATAAGGGTTGGTAACCAGAGGACCAGATTTACAGTGATTGGCAAAAGAAACAAAGGTGACATGAGGAAAAATTTTTTACACAGCGAATTGCTGTGATCTGGAATGTTAGCATCATAGGCAGTCCCTCGAAATCGAGGAAGACTTGCTTCCACTCTATAAATGAGATCTTAAGTGACTGAACAGTCCAATATGGGAATTACAGTCTCTGTCACAGGTGGGGCAGACAGTCATTGAAAGAAAGGGTGGGTGGGGAGTCTGATTTGCCGGATGTTCCTTCCGCTGCCTGCGCTTGCTTTCTGCATGCTCTCGGCGATGAGACTCAAGGTACTCAGCGCCCTCCCGGATGCTCTTCCTCCACTTAGGGTGGTCTTTGGCCAAGGACTCCCAGGTGTCGGTGGGGATGTTGGATTTTGACAAAGAGGCTTTGAGGGTGTCCTTGAAACGTTTCCTCTGCCCATCTGGGGCTCACTTGCCGTGTAGGAGTACCGAGTAGAGCGCTTGCTTTCGGAGTCTTATGTCAGGCATGCGAACAATGTGGCCGTCCAACGGAACACATCGAGTGTGGTCAGTGCTTTGATGCTGGGGATGTTGGCCTGATCAAGAACACTGATGTTGGTGCGTCTGTCCTCCCAGGGGATTTGCAGGATCTTGCGGAGACATCGTTGGAGGTATTTCTCCAGCGATTTGAGGTGTCTTCTGTATATGGTCCACGTCTCTGAACCATACAGGAGGGCGGGTATCACTAGAGTCTTGTAGACCATGAGCTTGGTGCCAGATTTGAGGGCCTGATCTTCGAAAACTCTCTTCCTCAGGCGGCGGAGGCAGTGTTGAACCTCGTCGTCGATGCGGAAACATATTTTACACAGCGAATTGCTATGATCTGGAATGTACTGCCTGAAAGGGTGGCGGAAGAGATTTGGGTAAATACTTGAAGGGAAAAAAATCATGGGGCCACGGGGAAAGAGCATGGGAGTGGGATTAATTGGATAGCGCTACCAAAGAGCCGGCACAGGCACGATGAGCCAAATAGCCTCCTTCTGTGCTGCATCATTCTATGATTCTAGTACTCATCAATGCTGCAGTTTTATTCCTTCCCCTACCTTTTTACACACTTTGTCAATCACGGACTTAGCATGTCACAGACAACATCATAGCACCATGTTACATCTGTTACCAGGAGTGTGTTGATATTGATATCTTCTGTTTCCATCAATTTCAGAGGATACTGAGCCTGTCACCTCGCAGTGGCATTCACTCCACCTGTAGCAAACATCAGCTCTGGGGGAAATTCTGATTTCGACTTCGAGCAAGGAGCACAGCAAAGATGTGGAAGATCAGGTGCAAATAGGAGCAGAAAGGAGATGGCTTGAGGCCTAACTCAAGACCATCCTGTGTTTTACAGTTTCCAGATTGGTTCCATCCAGTAGCTTCATATTGAAAATATCATGCAGTCTTTGGAAAGTGTACAAAGTACCCTGCAAAGTGCCTCAACTAGTGTATCGGCATTCAATAGCTGTACCTGTGCAGGGATTTTTGACTGCTTCGCATAACTGCTGTCCACACTGTCCATGTGGCAAATTCAGAGCCATAAGTAACAGAGTCACCTGAAAGGAGAACCCAAGTGCAGCTGTGGGTTGTCTTGAGGATGTACCAACTGATAGAAATCTGGGTTTCAATGCCTCTGAGTTTTGGATTCACCGTGCTGCGACGAACAGGGTGGATAAAAGGGAACCAGTGAATGTGGTATATTTGGACTTCCAGAAGGCATTTGACAAGGTGCCACATAAAAGGTTACTGCACAAGATAAAAGTTCACGGAGTTGGGGGTAATATATCAGCATGGATAGAGGATTGGCTAACTAACAGAAAATAGAGAGTCAGGATAAATGGTTCATTTTCTGGTTGGCAATCAGTAACTAGTGGAGTGCCGCAGGGATCGGTGCTGGAACCCCAACTATTTACAATCTATATTAAGGACTTGGAAGAAGGGACTGAGTGTAACATAGCCACGATACAAAGATGGGAGGAAAAGCAATGTGTGAGGAGGACACAAAAAATCTGCAAAAGGACATAGACAGGCTACGTGAGTGGGCAAAAATTTGGCAGATGGAGTCTAATGTTGGAAAGTGTAAGGTCATGCACTTTGGCAGAAAAAAAATCAAAGAGCAAGTTATTATTTAAATGGAGAAAGATTGCAAAGTGCTTCAGTACAGCGGGACCTGGGGGTACTTGTGCATGAAACACAAACGGACAGTATGCAGGTACAGCAAGTGATCAGGAAGGCCAATGGAATCTTGACCTTTGTTGCAAAGGGGATGGAGTATAGAAGCAGGGAAGGCTTGCTACAGCTATACAGGGTATTGGTGAGGCCACACCTGGAATACTGCATGTAGTTTTGGTTTCCATATTTATGAAAGGATATATTTGCTTTGAAGGTAGTTCAGAGAAGGTTCACTCGGTTGATTCCAGGGATGAGGGGGTTGACTTATGAGGAAAGGTTGAAAAGGTTGGGCCTCTACTCATTGGAATTCAGAAGAATGAGAAGTGATCTTATCGAAACGTATAAGATTATGAGGGGGCTTGACAAGGTGGATGCAGAGAGGATGTTTTCACTGATGGGGGAGACTAGAACTAGAGGGCACGATCCTAGAATAAGGGGCCGCCCATTTAAAACAGAGATGAGAAATTTCTTCTCTGAGGGTTGTAAATCTGTGGAATTCGCTGCCGCAGAGAGCTGTGGAAGCTGGAACATTGAATACATTTGACAGAAATAAACAGTTTCTTAAATGATAAGGGGATAAAGGATTATGGGGAGCGGGTGGGGAAGTGGAGCTGAGTCCATGATCAGATCAGTCATGATCTTATTGAATGGCTGAGCAGGCCCGAGAGGCCGTATTGGCCTACTCCTGTTCCTATTTCTTATGTTCTTACGTAAACTGTCTTACTGCAATTTGTTTTCAGTTATGTCTGCTGGAAAACTGTAGAAAAGAGTCAACAAAAACTTGCATTTATATAGTACCTTTAATGTAGTAAATGGTCCCAAGGGGTTTCACGTGAGCATTATCAAACAAAATTTGACACCGAACCACAGCAGGAGCTATTAGGACAGATGACCAAAAGCTTGGTCAAAGAGGTAGGTTTTAAGAAGCATCTTAAGGGAGAAGAGGTACAGAGGTGGAGAGGTTTAGTTTGCAAATGTACTTGTTTAAAACAGATTTTCAAGGACGATGTCACATGTCTAGAGAAATGTTATGGTATTTATACTCTTAAGGCGGACCATTAATGCCAGTCGTGTGAGGCTCCTGAGAAACCAGTCTAACCCTGTCCAGAAAAGAACAAACAGCTCACACACAGGAGAGACTAAGTGGAAAGCCTCCTTCCCAGATTCATGGTCTATAGTTCTCAAATTAAACGTGTATCAATGTCTCAAAAACCTAAACACTTAAATGTGTACATTAAGTATGAACACCTTAAGGTACATGGTGCAGCTCTCCCGACACTTCAGTTGGTAAAAGCAGTTTGTAACTGAGTCATGCAAACCAGAACATCCCACGTTCTTTTCCTGGTATATATATATAGCTGATCTCAACTGTACTGGAAGTGAAGACCCAATAGTTAATCTTAATGCCCTTTGTTACAGATGCAGACTTTTTTTTAAAAAAAGGGAAAAAGACAGTTATTTAATGCTGGATGCTGGTGAACTGGAAACAAATCTGACAAGTATTTTCCAATTTAAACTTCCAATCAAACACTGCTTAAAATTTTTGTGATTTAAGTTAATTTTACTTAACAGCACTTAGACGTCATTGCCTTGAGGGGATAGAATTATACCTCAGCAGAATAATGTATTGTGCATTACGGCATTTAAAGCTCCTGTACTTATAACACAGTGTATCTTCTGACTTACTGCTAGCAATAAGCCTATCTATCTAATAAATATGCTTGTCTGTATCTATCTATCTATCTATCTATCTCTTGCTAGAAATTTTACATCTGCACACATTTCTTACCTACAAATGTTAGTTACTTTTGTTACTCTTTTCATCACACTTGTATGTCAATTTTTGCCATTAGAAAATATTATGTCCATATTTATAATGGAAACTGCCTATGTAAACTCATGGTGCAGTTATTACACCCTTCCCCCACTGGGTGGCACTGTATTATATTTGTTTCCTCCAACTTCTTCAAAATGCTTTCAGAATTTTTTTTCTCAGGAAGTGAAATTTTTAATGTCTGAACTAAAGGTTTAAACAAAAAAAATTTTAAATAAAAGAAACCTATTTCAGTTTTCAAAAAGAACATCAGTTGAATTTTGAAGCCAACTAATTGTCCCATCTTTGTTTTGCTCTACTTACTTACAGAGAATCCAATGCTAACACCTATGAGACAGACAGGCACAGAGACTGAGAGAAAGATACAGATAGAGAAAGATGCAGACATAGTACCTTTTCATATTCTTATTTTTTTTTTAAATAACACAAATAAATTACATTTTGAAAATAAACCAAGCCATTTTGAGCAAAATAGAATCAAAGAAGAGGGAAGCAGGTTAAGGGTGAGGGGTCCTAGAGCCTTAGGCCTTGGGGAGGGGTAGGTTGCGGGGGCTAACACGAATGGGCTGGCAGTGGATGCTGAGGTGAATGACAGTGGCAGGGGGATGTTTATGATAGTTGAGTGGCAAGTTCAGAGGGCAAGAGGTAAATATAGTGATGTAAGTTAAGGGTTGGAAGAAAGGAGAAGGCACAGTGGGAAGGTGAAGCTGAAGGGGTAGGAGATACAGTGGGAGTGAAGGGGTGACATAGGCCATTATGCCACACGATTCTTCTGGGTCATGACAGTGAACATTAGCTAAATTAGCCAGTTGGCTAAAGATGCAACACAGGCACCATGTTTGCCAGGGGCAGCACTTTCATCACTTCCCAAGTGTAAAGCACTCAGCAGTTTAAGAGGACACAGAATTGTTTCATACTGCTATGGTTTCCACAAGTGCTGCATGTGGAAACCTCATAGCTACCAGGGCTCTGCATGAGAACCCCAACGTTTTCCTGAACAGGAAGAGTTCTATAAGTGTTATGGTGTCCACATAACTATAATTCTGCACATTCTCCCTCAGCAGTGGGGGCATCACAGGATGAATGGTTGGCTTTTGGAAGAACAGGACTACCCTCTGCAGCTCTGGCTCATGATGCCAATTAGAATCCCCCCCCCTCCCCCTCACCATGAATGGACAGGTACAATGATGCCCACTCCAACACCAGAGTAACTGTGGAGACAATACTGACATACGTGAAAAAATTCTGTCTCCTAGGTTCATCTAAAAATAGTTCTGTGGCTTCAGAAATGCCAAGGTAAGTTTAGCATGAACACATATTTTTCCTTTATATAAGTCACAGTCCCAATATAACTCACCATTTGCTATACCCTCAGGAAGAGCAGCTGAAATGGTGTCATCATAGGCAGTCCCTCAGAATTGAGGAAGACTTGCTTCCACTCTTAAAAATGAGTCCTCAGGTGGCTGAACAGTCCAATACAAGAACCACAGTCCCTGTCACAGGTGGGACAGATAGTTGTTGAGGGAAAGGGTGGGTGGGACTGGTTTGCCGCACGCTCTTTCCGCTGCCTGCGCTTGATTTCTGCATGCTCTCGGCGATGAGACTCAAGGTGCTCAGTGCCCTCCCGGATGCACTTCCTCCACTTAGGGCGGTCTTTGGCCAGGGTCTCCCAGGTATCAGTGGGGATGTTGCACTTTATCAGGAAGGCTTTGAGGGTGTCCTTGTAATGTTTCCTCTGCCCACCTTTGGCTCATTTGCCGTGAAGGAGCTCCGAGTAGAGCGCTTGCTTTGGGAGTCTCGTGTCTGGCATGCGGACAATGTGGCCTGCCCAGCGGAGCTGATCAAATGTGGTCAGTGCTTCAATGCTAAGGATGTTGGCCTGGTCAAGGACGCTAATGTTGGTACATCTGTCCTCCTTGGGAATTTGTAGGATCAGGCGGCGCCATCGTTGGTGGTATTTCTCCAGCGACTGGAGGTGTCTACTGTACATGGTCTATGTCTCTGAGCCATTATTACTACAGCCCTGTCGACCATGAGCTTGGCAGCAGTTTTGAGGGCCTGGTCTTCCAATGGTCTTTTCCTCAGGCGGCCGAAGGCTGCACTGGAGGCGGTGTTGAATCTCGTTGTCAATGTCTGCTCTTGTTGATAAGTGTTGCATTGCAGTGTCCCCTTGTTGCTAGGAATCTTTATTCTACAGAAGCTGTTTGACACACTGATGCTGCAGGACAAGATTTCCATAAACAGAGCTTTTCACAGGTCACTCACAACAAAAGTCATAGCGAGAAAAGTTGTATGTGAAATAATGGGAGACATCTGAGTCAGGGAACGACGTGCTCATGACACAGAGGTGTTAGCACCTAGCGAGTGGAGGAGGTGTAGGTTGGGGCTTAGGTTGGGGATCCTGTATCGTACATGGCTTGCAGGCTGGTCCAAGCCCCTGGGGTCTACCTTTTTAAAAATGCATTTATTCACGGTGTTATAGAGAAAGATTTCCCCCTAGAGCAACGGCACCTGTGGCATAATGTTTGAACTAAAATATGTAATTGTAGTATTAAATGCGTGTGTAAAATGTATAAAGATGACTACTTGTGGTTTAGCAAAGCCCCAAGGGATTTCAGCCAGCAGAAAGAGGCTGCATTCTTGGTTACTGATAACTGTTATTTTCTCACGCAGGAATACACATGAGCTCTGCAGATGTTCCGAATCAACGGGCTAACGGACCTCAGACATGACGTCCTGGTTCATGTTAGAACAATACGACTCTGTAACAGGACTAAGATAAGGCGACTGCCCAAAGACAGCACCCAAGGACAGTGAGATAAGGGGTGGGGTCCAGACCAAGTCATAAGACCATGAATAACCCTTAGCAACACATGAGGCAATCACGCAGTCACCTTATGGTTAGAGACTACTTCTATTGGTTTATTTGAATCTATATGTAATCTATAATCAATATGATTGAGTAGTGTCCGGCCGAAATGGGCTGATGTAACTGCAGTAAACTGTTGCAAAACATATAAAAATTCACCTGTCCCACCTGTGACAGGGAATGTGGTATTGGACTGTTCAGCCACCTAAGGACTCATTTTAAGAATGGAAGCAAGTCTTTCTCGATTCCAAGGGACTGTCTATGATAAGTGTCATGTATCTCACATGACTTTATATAACTGTATCTTACCATGCTATACATGACTGTAACTGGATATGACCTGTAACAATAAGCATACCTTACCACCAAGGGTGCACTTGCAGGAGACACTCCATACCTGTCCCACTGAGGTATATAAAGGGAGGTCTCAGGCAAGTGCAGCACTGGTGATCTGGAATTAAAGGTGCAGGTCCTGAGTGACCTTGACTTCAGCATGTGTCTCGTGTAAGTCAGTACATTAGAGTCAGGACTTAACAGTGGTGACGAGTTACGGGATCATAGAATCATAGAATGGCTATCAACAGCTCAGATGAGAAATACAATGCTGGAGACAATTGAGATGACTTTATAGAAAGGCTCCAGCAAAACTTTGTGACCAAAGACTGGCTGGGCGACGATAAGGCAGACAAGAGAGGAGCCCATCTCTTGACCAGCTGTGGCTCAAAAACATACGCTTTAATGAAAGACCTGCTGGCATCCGAGAAACCAGCAAGCAAGTCGTTTGAGGAGTTGAGCACACTGGTGAGAGACCACCTGAAGCCAGTGAGCAGCCTGCACATGGCCAGACACAGGTTCGACAACTACAGACGCTGTGTGGGCCAAAGCATACCCGACTTCGTGGTGGAACTTCAGAGGCTGGCTAGTTCATGTGAGTTCCCCGATGAACTCAGCAGAGAAGTACTGAGAGACTTTTTTATTGAAGGAATAGGCCACGCAGGCATATTCCGAAAGCTTATAGAGACAAAGAACTTGACTCTAGAGGCAACAGCACTGGTCGCACAGATGTTCTTGGCAGGCGAAGAAGAAACAAGGCTGATCTATACTTCGGGTACGACAACCAACAAGGCATCGGAACAAGGGGTTCACATTGTGAAACAAACCGCTACCCCCACACACAGACAAAGGCAGGAGAACAGGCCTTCAACAGCAGACAGTGGCACCAGAAGCCATCAAAATCAAGGGCCACATGAACGGCCAATCACACCTCATCAACCCACAATGCGAGCAATCAACAACAGATTGAGAGAAGCTCAAGGGAGATCAGCCAGACGCAGCTCATCCTTCGGAAACAACGGAAACGGTCTGTGTTGGAGATGTGGGGAAAGGCACTCAACCAGGGTATGTCAATTTCAGCATGCCGTTTGCAGGAACTGCAACTACACAGGGCATCTGGCTCGCATGTGCAGAAAAACAGCAGCTCGGCTGGTATACGAATCGGAAGGGTCGGAAAGCGGACCAGAAGACGGTTGGAACAGTGCATGGGACGCCGAGGTACAGCGGGTTAACACGATCAATGTCCACTGTTCTTACAACAAGACGCCTCCAATTATGATGAGGGTTCTACTCAACGGGATACCCATCAACATGGAACTGGACACGGGGGCCAGTCAATCCCTCATGAGCGATCAACAATTTGAACAGCTGTGGCCGCACAAAAGCAACAGACCAAAACTCACAAAGATCAACACCAAACTAAGGACCGATACTAAAGAAATCGTCCCAGTCCTTGGCAGCGCCATGCTCTCAGTCACACACAAAAGGATGGTGAACCGACTTTCCCTGTGGATTGTCCCCGGGGATCTCCCAGCCCTGTTGGGGAGAAGCTGGCTAGCAGAAACTAATTGGAAATGGGATGATGTTCACGCCATGTCGTCAGAGGAACGGACCTCCTGCTCAACAGTTCTAAGCCGTTTTGAACATCTCTTTCAGCCAGTTGTGGGCACCTTCAAAGGGGTAAAGTTAGAATCTACATCACACAGAATGCCAGGCGGTCCATCACAAGGCTAGAGCTGTGCCTTATGTGTTGAGGGAAAAGACTGAAAATGAACTGGACCGGCTTCTGCGGGAAGGCATAATTTCTCCCGTGGAATTCAGTGACTGGGCAAGCCCCGTCGTCCCCGTCATGAAGCCTGATGGATCCGTGCGAATCTGTAGGGATTACAAGTCTACCATAAACAGAGTCTCCCTACAGGACCAATACCCGCTGCCCAGAGCGGAGGACCTATTTGCCATGTTGGCTGGAGGAAAACTTTTCTCGAAACTTGACCTCGCATCTGTATATATGACGCAAGAACTGACCGAAGAGTCTAAGCTACTCACCACCATCAACACACATCGAGGCCTTTTTGTGTATAAATGTTGCCATTTCGGCTTCAGGTTGGCAGCTGATTCCAGCGCAACATGAAGAGTCTGCTCAAGTCCATCCCGGGGACGGTTATGTTTCAAGATGACATACTCATCATGGGCAGGGACACCGACTCTCATCTCCGCAATCTTGAGGAAGTACGAAATCAATTGGATCGGATCGGCCTAAGAGTTAAGAAATCCAAGTGTCTGATTCTCGCGCCTGGAGGTTGAATTTTTGGGCAGAAAGATTGCCGCTGATGGAATCCGCCCAACCGAATCCAAAACCGAAGCGATTCGCCTGGCACCCAGGCCCCGGAATGTCTCGCAACTGCGCGCCTTTCTCGGGCTACTCAATTACTTTGGGAACTTTATGCAGAACTTGAGCATGCTGCTGGAGCCTCTCCATGTGCTACTCAGAAAGGTGTGCGATTGGTTTTGGGGGGACGCCCAAGAACGCGCCTTCAATAAGGCACGCAACCTTCTATGTTCCAAGAGTGTTTTAGCCTTTTTTGACCCAGGTAAAAAGTTAGTCCTTACGTGTGATGCGTCAGCATACGTGGTCGGGTGCATTTTATAGCACGTCAATGATGCGGGTAAATTGCAGCCCATTGCTTATGCCTCCAGGTCACTTTCGCGGGCGGTATGGTTGAGAAGGAAGCGCTCGCGTGCGTGTATGGTGTCAAAAAGATGCACCAATACCTTTTCGGGGCCAAGTTTGCATTAGAAACCGACCACAAATCCCTCAAGTCCCTACTATCTGAGTGTAAGGCAATCAACGCCAACGCCTCGGCGCGCATTCAGCGGTGGCACTCATGCTGGTGGCTTACGACTACACGATAAGGCACAGGCCAGGCACAAACAACTGTGCCGACGCGCTTAGCAGGCTACCCCTGGCTACCACAGAAGGGTCCAACGAACAGAACTGTGAGACAGTCATGGCAATCAATGCCTTTGAATCCACAGGTTCGCCCATGATGGCTCGCCAAATCAGAGCCTGGACGACCAGCGACCCCACGTTATCTCCAGTTAAAAGATGCGTTTTAACCGGTGACTGGGCAGAGGCTCGCGATGCCTGCCCCGAGGAGGTCAAACCCTTCCATAGGCATATGCATGAACTCTCCATCGCAAGCACCCGGGGATCGTCCTTATGAAGGCCATAGCCAGATCTCATATCTGGGTGGCCTGGCATTGATGTGGACTTGGAGCTCTGCGTCCGTCGGTGCACCATTTGTGCCCAACTCAGTAATGCCCCCAGGGAGGCCCCCCTAAGCCCTTGGCCCTGGCCCACCAAATCGTGGTCGCGGGTGCATGTAGACTATTCATGGGCAAAATGTTCCTTGTAGTCGTTAATGCATTTTCAAAATGGATCGAGTGCACCATTTTAAACTAGAGCACCACCTCCACCACTGTGAAGAGCCTTAGAACCATGTTTGCAATGCACTGCATTCCTGACATATTGGTTAGTGATAATGGTCCGTGCTTCACCAGCGCAGAATTTCACGATTTTATAGTTGACCACGGTATAAATCACGTTAAGACGGCACCTTTCAAGCCGGCCTCCAATGGCCAGCGGAGCGAGCAGTGCAGATCATTTAACAAGGCATGCCCAGAATCCAAGGTCCCATGCTGCAGAGCCGCCTGTCGCGACTGCTGCTGGCATACAGATCTCGTCCGCATTCGTTGACTGGGGTGCCCCCCGCGCAACTATTGATGAAACGAACCTTAAAGACCAGGCTCTCGTTAATCCTCCCAGACATGCATGAAATTGTTGAGGCTAAGCGCCAAAAGCTAACAGTACCATGACCGAAATTCGAGGGGGAGGTGGAATGAGATAGGGGACAAAGTGTTTGTGCTAAACTATGGCCGGGGTCCCAAATGGCTTGTAGGGACAGTAACAGACAAAGAGGGAAACAGGCTACTGGTTGTACAAATGGACAATGGCCAAACCTGCCGGAGGCATCTAGACCAAGTCAAAAGTAGATTCACTGATAACCCTGAAGAACCAGAGGCAGGCTACAATGTGGAACTCACATCACACCTGGTGGATAGACAGGTGGAACAACCTGAGGAAAGAGCAGTCTCAACAGACAGCCCAGGCGAGATACCAGCAATCACACTGAACGAAACAGACAGCCCAGGCGAGATACCAGCAATCACACCGAACAAAAAACAGGCACCAATGCAAACAACTGAACCACATCTAAGACGCTCCACATGAGAGCGCACACCACCTGAGAGACTGAATCTATAAAGGCAATAAGACCTTGGGGGAGGGTGATGTCATGTATCTCACATTACTGTATATAACTGTATCTTACCAAGCTATACATGACTGTAACTGGATATGACCTGTAATAATAAGCATACATTACCACCAGGGGTGCACTTGCAGGAGACACTCTATACCTGTCCCACTGAGGTATATAAAGGGAGGTCTCTGGCAAGTGCAGCACTGGAGAGCTGGAATTAAAGGTGCAGGTCCTGAGTGATCTTGACTTCAGCATGTGTCTCGTGTAAGTCAGTACATTAGAGTCAGGACTTAACAATGAGGATGATGATGATGAACTCATGTCTCCAGATCATTAGTCCAGTAACATAACTACTATGCTACCATACATAAGAACATAAAAAATAGGAGCAGGAGTAAGCCATACAGCCCCTCAAACCTGCTCTGCCATTCAATATCATGGCTGATCTGATCATGGACTCAGCTCCACTTCCCTGCCCGCTCCCCATAACCCCTTATCCCCTTATCCCCTTATCGTTTAACATAGAAACATAGAAAGTAGGTGCAGGAGTAGCCATTTGGCCCTTCGAGCCTGCACCACCATTCAATATGATCATGGCTGATCTTGCAACTTCAGTACCCCATTCCTGCTTTCTCTCCATACCCCTTGATCCCTTTAGCCTTAAGGGCCACATCTAACTCCCTTTTGAATATATCTAATGACCTGGCCTCAACAATTTTCTGTGGTAGAGAATTCCACAGGTTCACAATTCTCTGTGAAGAAGTTTCTCCTCATCTTGGTCCTAAATGGCTTACCCTTATCCTTAGACTGTGACCCCTGTTTCTGGACTTTCCCAACATCGGGGACATTCTTCCTGCATCTAACCTGTCCAATCCCGTCGGAATTTTATATGTTTCTATGAGGTTCCTTCTCATTCTCCTAAATTTCAGTGTATATAAGCCTAGTTGATCCAGTCTTTCTTCATATGACAGTCCTGCCATCCCGGGAATCAGTCTGGTGAACCTTTGCTGCACTCCTTCAATAGCAAGAATGTCCTTCCTCAGATTAGGAGACCAAAACTGTACACAATATTCAAGGTGTGGCCTCATCAAGGCCCTGTACAACTGCAGTAAGACCTCCCTGCTCTTATATTCAAATCCTCTCGCTATGAAGGCCATTTGCCTTCTTCACCGCCTGCTGTACCTGCATGCCAACTTTCAATGACTGATGTACCATGACACCCAGGTCTCGTTGCACCTCCCCTTTTCTTAATCTGTCACGATTCAGATAATATTCTGCCTTCCTGTTTTTGCCACCGAGTGGATAACCCCACATTTATCCACATTATTCTGCATCTGCCATGCATTTGCCCACTCACCTAACCTGTCCAATTCCCCCTGCAGCCTCTTAGCATCCTCCTCACAGCCACCCAGCTTAGTGTCATCTGTAAACTTGGAGATATTACATTCAATTCCTTCGTCGAAATCATTAAATGTATATTGTAAATAGCTGGGGTCCCAGCACTGAACCTTGCGGTACCCCACTAGTCACTGCCTGCCATTCTGAAAAGGACCCGTTTATTCCTACTCTTTGCTTGCTGTCTGCCAACCAGTTCTCTATCCAGTCAATACATTACCCCCAATACCATGTGCTTTAATTTTGCACACTAATCTCGTGTGGGACCTTGTCAAAAGCCTTTTGAAAGTCCAAATACATCATATCCACTTTTTCTCCCTTGTCCTCTCCAATAGTTACATCCTCAAAAAATTCTAGAAGATTTGTCAAGCATGATTTCCCTTTCATAAATCCAAGCTGATTTGGACCGATTCTGTCACTGCTTTCCAAATGCGCTGCTTATTACATCTTTAATAATTGATTCCAACATTTTCCCCACTACCGATGTCAGGCTAACCGGTCTATAATTCCCTGTTTTCTCTCTCCCTCCTTTTTTAAAAAGTGGAGTTACATTAACTACTCTCCAATCCATAGGAACTGATCCAGAGTCTATAGAATGTTGGAAAATTACCACCAATGCATCCACTATTTCTAGGGCCACTTCCTCAAGTACTCTGGGATGCAGACTATCAGGCCCTGTAGATTTATCAGCCTTCAATCCCATCAATTTCCCTCACACAATTTTCTGACTAATAAGGATTTCCTTCAGTTCCTCCTTCTTGCGAGAACCTCGGTCCCCTAGTATTTCCGGAAGGTTATTTGTGTCTTCCTTAGTGAAGACAGAACCAAAATATTTGTTTAATTGGTCTGCCATTTCTTTGTTCCCCATTATAAATTCACCTGATTCTGACTGCAAGGGATCTGCATTTGTCTTCACTAATTTTTTTCTCTTCACATATCTGTAGAAACTGTCTATTTCTGTCTTAAATGTATTCAATGTCCCAGCTTCCACAGCTCTCTGAGACAGCGAGTTCTACAGATTTACAACCCTCTGAGAGAAGAAATTTGTCCTCATCCCAGTTTTAAATGGGCAGCCCCTTATTCTAAGATCATGCCCTCTAGTTCTAGTTTCCCCCATCAGTGGAAACATCCTCTTTGCATCCACCTTCTCAAGCCCCCTCATAATCTTATACGTTTCGATAAGATCATCTCTCATTCTTCTGAATTCCAATGAGTAGAGGCCCAAACTACTCAACCTTTCATCACAAGTTAGCTTTTATACTCCATCCCCTTTGCAACAAAGGTCAAGATTCCATTGGCCTTCCTGATCACTTGCTGTACCTGCATACTATCCTTTTGTGTTTCATGCACAAGTACCTCTAGGTCCCGCTGTGCTGCAGCACTTTGCAATCTTTCTCCATGTAAATAATAACTTGCTCTTTGATTTTATCCGCCAAAGTGCATGACCTCACAATTTCCAACGTTATACTCCACCTGCCAAATTTTTGCCCACTCAATTAGTCACTCAATACCCACCTTTGTTCCAGCAAATTTCTGGGCCACAAGAGCCTTCTCCTCTTTGCCACATTTTGCAAGCTTCCCTCCCCCTCTGCTACAACCTGTTAAACCTCCTCTGGACCCATCTTTTTGTTTCTTTACTTGCCCCATTATCAAGCATTACATAGGATATACGGCACAGAAACAGGCCATTTGGCCCAACCATTCTACGCCGGCGTTTATGCTCCACTTGAAACTCCTCCCATCTTTCCTCATCTAAATGTATTAGCATAACCCTCTATTCCCCTCTCCCCCATATGCTTGTCTAGCCTCCCCTTGAATGCATTTATACTATTCGCTTCAACCACTCCCTGTGGTATCAAGTTCCACATTCTCATCACTCTGGTAAAGAAGATTTTTCTGAATTCGCTATTGGATTGTACCATCATCCCCTTTGTCATTTAATCACCTACCCTCCACCCTATCACAGACCTTACCATTTGTTCTTTTCCTGTCCCCCGCCCCCGCCCTTTCCTTGGCTCTGTACTTGCAAAAAAGATGTTCTGATGAAAGGTCATCGACCTGAAACATTAACTCTGT
The DNA here is from genome assembly GCF_044704955.1 of Pristiophorus japonicus. Classification (NCBI taxonomy): domain Eukaryota; kingdom Metazoa; phylum Chordata; class Chondrichthyes; family Pristiophoridae; genus Pristiophorus; species Pristiophorus japonicus. Next base: position 270,167,862 of record NC_091981.1, on the reverse strand, counting down.
TTCTCTTTCCACAACTGCCTGACCTGCTGAGTGTTCCCAGAATTTTCTGTTTTTATTTGTGCTGTTTACTTTGTTCAGTTGGAAGCTAATACGTGCATCAATATGCTCCACAAGCAGCTGGCAATATCCGAGTCGATGGCATTCACCCAATGTGGAAGAATAGCTGTAGAAGACATTGGAGTCATGATACCACCACCGAGTAAATCATCATCATAGGCAGTCCCTCGAAAGGAGGATAACTTATTTCCACGCAAAAAAAGATGAGTTCACAGATGTTTCAATGAAGGACCTAATATTCCAGGTCCTGAACTACATCCTGAGGGGTGGAAGATGCCTGTGCATGGATTTTTTTAATGTGTGCTGGCCGTTGCACACCAGCCACCACACGGGCTTGACAGAGCTAGGTCTTGGTCCAGCGCAAGGGTTATCCAAGACGACTGGAGACCTGCTCTGCTGCACGGACCTACTGCGCACACATATCGCAGTGTGGGCTGGCCCGTGCTGTCCCTGGGCCTCTGGCCCCAAACACATGCCTCTTCTGGGCCTCGATCACGTCCCTCCACAGTCTCTTGACGCTCCTGCTGTATCTGTCCACGCTCCATTCACCGACCTGGACCTTGATGATGTCACTCTTTGCTGCCGTCGCCCTCCTGCACCAGCTCGCGCTGCTCCCTGAAGTGGCCTCCATGCTGCTCCCGGGCCGCCGCACCTCCGCTCCTTTTATGGCCCCGACCTGCTGCTGGTGTTCGCTCGCAGGTTGGGGCCTCCACGCTCCAGTAAATATCTGCCATTTGTTGTGACCTTTCATATTATAACTGCCAAATCCTCACAACAGGGCTTACATTTGTTAGTTACCTGCATAAGATTGTATCATATTAATTGTCTTGGAAGCCATTGCACTGTAAATATTAAAGCAAAAGACAGAAAGGAGATGAGTAAAAGTGGAGGGCAGAGAAACCCAAGGCAAAAAACAAAAAGGGCCACTGAATATAATGGGGCTGCAGGAGGGGTCAAAACTAAAAATCATGGTTTAAAAACTAGGATTAAAACACTCTACCTAAATGCACGCAGCATTCGAAATAAAGTAAATGAGTTGACGGCACAAATCATTACAAATGGGTATGATTTGGTGGCCATTACAGAAACATGGTTGCAGGGTGGCCAAGACTGGGAATTAAACATACAGGGGTATCTGACGATTCGGAAAGATAGACAAGAAGGGAAAGGAGGTGGGGTAGCTCTGTTAATAAAGGATGATATCAGGGCAGTTGTGAGAGACGATATTGGGTCTAATGAACAAAATGTTGAATCATTGCGGGTGGAGATTAGAGATAGTAAGAGGAAAAAGTCACTAGTGGGTATAGTTTATAGGCCCCCAAATAATAACTTCACGGTGGGGCGGACAATAATCAAGGGAATAATGGAGGCATGTGAAAAAGGAACGACAGTAGTCATGGGGGATTTTAATCTACATATCGATTGGTCAACTCAAATCGCATGGGGTAGCCTGGAGGAAGAATTCATAGAATGCATACGGGATTGTTTCTTGGAACAGTATGTAACAGAACCTACAAGGGAGCAAGCTATCTTAGATCTGGTCCTGTGTAATGAGACAGGAAAAATAAATGATCTCCGAGTAAAAGATCCTCTCGGAATGAGTGATCACAGTATGGTTGAATTTGTAATACAGATTGAGGATGAGGAAGTTGTGTCAGCAACGAGCGTACTATGTTTGAACAAAGGGGACTACAGTGGGATGAGGGCAGAGTTGACTAAAGTAGACTGGGAACACAGACTAAACGGTGGCACAATTGAGGAACAGTGGAGGACTTTTAAGGAGCTCTTTCATAGTGCTCAACAAAAATATATTCCAGTGAAAAAGAAGGGCAGTAAGAGAAGGGATAACCAGCCGTGGATTACCAAGGAAATAAAGGAGAGTATCAAATCAAATACCAATGTGTATAAGTTGGCCAAGGTTAGTGGGAAACTAGAGGATTGGGAAAATTTTAAACAACAGCAAAGAATGACTAAAAAAGCAATAAAGAAAGGAAAGATAGATTACGAAGGTAAACTTGCGCAAAACATAAAAACAGATAGTAAAAGCTTTTACAGATATATAAAACGGAAAAGAGTGACTAAAGTAAATGTTGGTCCCTTAGAAGATGAGAAGGGGGATTTAATAATGGGAAATGTGGAAATGGCTGAGACCTTAAACAATTATTTTGCTTCGGTCTTCACAGTGGAAGACACAAAAACCATGCCAAAAATTACTTGTCACAGGAATGTGGGAAGGGAGGACCTTGAGACAATCACTATCACTAGGGGGGTAGTGCTAGACAGGCTAATGGGACTCAAGGTAGACAAGTCCCCGGGTCCTGATGAAATGCATCCCAGGATATTAAAAGAGATGGCAGAAGTTATAGCAGATGCATTCGTTATAATCTATCAAAATTCTCTGGACTCTGGGGAGGTACCAGCGGATTGGAAAGCAGCTAATGTAACGCCTCTGTTTTAAAAAAGGGGGCAGACAAAAGGCAGGTAACTATAGGCCGGTTAGTTTAACATCTGTAGTGGGGAAAATGCTTGAAAATTTCATTAAAGAAGAAATAGCGGGACATCTAGATAGGAATAGTGCAATCAAGCAGACGCGGCATGGATTCATGAAGGGGAAATCATGTTTAACTAATTTACTGGAATTCTTTGAGGATATAACGAGCATGGTGGATAGAGGTGTACTGATGGATGTGGTGTATTTAGATTTCCAAAAGGCATTCGATAAGGTGTCACACAAAAGGTTACTGCAGAAGATAGAGGTACGCGGAGTCAGAGGAAATGTATTAGCATGGATCGAGAATTGGCTGGCGAACAGAAAGCAGAGAGTCGGAATAAATGTGTCCTTTTCGGGTTGGAAATCGGTGGTTAGTGGTGTGCCACAGGGATCGGTGCTGGGACCACAACTGTTTGCAATATACATAGATGACCTGGAAGAGGGGACAGAGTGTAGTGTAACAAAATTTGCAGATGACACTAAGATTAGTGGGAAAGCGGGTTGTGTAGAGGACACAGAGAGGCTGCAAAGAGATTTGGATAGGTTAAGCGAATGGGCTAAGGTTTGGCAGATGGCATACAATGTCGGAAAGTGTGAGGTCATCCACCTTGGGGAAAAAAACAGTAAAAGGGAGTATTATTTGAATGGGGAGAAATTACAACATGCTGACGTGCAGAGGGACCTGGGGGTCCTTGTGCATGAAACTCTTTTGGAGAAATCCCAAAAAGTTAGTTTGCAGGTGCAGCAGGTAATCAGGAAGGCGAATGGAATGTTGGCCTTCATTGCGAGAGGGATGGAGTACAAAAGCAGGGAGGTCCTGCTGAAACTGTATAGGGTATTGGTAAGGCCGCACCTGGAGTACTGCGTGCAGTTTTGGTCACCTTACTTAAGGAAGGATATACTGGCTTTGGAGGGGGTACAGAGACGATTCACTAGGCTGATTCCGGAGATGAGGGGGTTACCTTATGATGATAGATTGAGTAGACTGGGTCTTTACTCGTTGGAGTTCAGAAGGATGAGGGGTGATCTTATGGAAACATTTAAAATCATGAAAGGGATAGTCAAGATAGAGGCAGAGAGGTTGTTTCCACTGGTAGGGAAGACTAGAACTAGGGGGCACAGCCTCAAAATACGGGGAAGCCAATTTAAAACCGAGTTGAGAAGGAATTTTTTCTCCCAGAGAGTTGTGAATCTGTGGAATTCTCTGCCCAAGGAAGCAGTTGAGGCTAGCTCATTGAATGTATTCAAGTCACAGATAGATTTTTAACTAATAAGGGAATTAAGCGTTACGGGGAGAGGGCGGGTAAGTGGAGCTGAGTCCACGGCCAGATCAGCCATGATCTTATTGAATGGCGGAGCAGGCGCGAGGGTCTAGATGGCCTACTCCTGTTCCTAATTCTTATGTTCTTATGTTCTTATGTTAATCATTCTCTATTCCTGTCGGTCTCTCCCATGTTGAGGAAACCATAGATCATTTTCCTCATTTGTTTCAGGTCTATTGGATTTGGGAAACAGCAGTCACTGCCCAGAGAGATTCAACCTCTGGTTTCAGAGTGGGCTGGCCATCTTCCCTGAAAGGGAAACCTTCCTTTGCACATCTCTCTCATTAAGACTTCCAATGCTTCGGGTTTGATTGCTGGAGTCATCCTCAAGGCTGTCCTCATGCAAATTCTCAGTGAAGAAGTCAAATTGTGTCTTTGTATATAATAGTATTTCACGTTGTTTTTGACAATAATTTGAAAACATAATTTGATGATGAATTTGATAGGGTTTCAACTACATTTTTAAATAAAAGCAATCGTTATGTTAATAGTTACTGGACCAGTAACCCAGAGGCCTGGACGAACAATCCAGAGAACATGAGTTCAAATTCCATCATAGCTGTTTGAGATTTTGAATTCAGTTTTTAAAAATCTGGAAATAAAAAGCTGGTAGCAGTAAAAAGTGTCCATGAAGTTGTAGAATTGTCCGACAAATCTTAACTGGTCTCTGAACTCTTACCTGCTTTCCAACAAGAGAGAGTCTAACTACCTAGACTTGACATTCAACGGCATTAACTTTGCCGAATCCACAAACATCAACATCCTGGGGGCCGCCATTGACCAGAAACTCAACTGGACCAGCTACTAGAGCAGATCAGAGGCTGGGTGTTCTGCGGTGAGTGACTCACCCCTTGATTCCCCAAAGTCCCTCCACCACCTACATGGCACAAGTCGTCTGGATGGGTGCAGCTGCAACAACACTCAAGAAGCTCAACACCACCCGGAATAAAACAATTCACTACTTTAAACAGCCACTCCCTCCACCATCAGTGCACTGTGGCTATGGTATATTCTATCTACAGGATGCACTGCAGCAACTCGACCAAGGCTTCTTCGGCAGCACCTCCTAAATTCGTGACCTCCACCACCGAGAAGGACAAGGGCAGCATGTGCATGGGAACACCATCATGTCCAATTTCCCCTCCAAGTTGCATATCATCCTGACTTGGACATATATCGCTGTTCCTTTATCGTCACTGGGTCAAAATCCTTGAACACTCTACCCAACAGAATTGTGGATGTACCTTCACCATTTGGACTGCAGCGTTCAAGAAGAAAGCTCACCCACATCTTCATTCTAATACATTACTTTCAATCCCATGAGCCCTTATCTTGTGTAATAATCTTGGAAATCCAAATATACAACATCCACTGGTTCCCCTTTATCTACCCAGCTAGTTACATCCTCAAAAAACTCTTAATAAATTTGTCAAACACGATTTCTCTTTCATAAAACCATGTTGACTCTGCCTAATCATTTAATGATTTTCTATGTGCTCTGATACCACTTCCTTAACAACGGATTCCAGTATTTTCCTGATGACTGATGTCAGGCTAACTGGCCTATAGTTTTCTGAATAGTGATGTTACATTTTCTACCTTCCAAACTGCTGGGACCGGTCCAGAATCTGGGGAATGAGCAATAAATGCTGGCTTTGCTAGCATTGCACACATCCAGAAGAATGATTTTTTTAAAAATCAGCAAGTGTGTCAAGTTGAGAGATAGACAGCTACCGAGGCAGAGAGGCACACGTTGTCCTACTTGCCTCTGAGTCAGAAGGTCATCGGTTCAAGACCTACTCCAGGATTTGAGTACATAATCTAGGCTGACACTTCAGGCCCAATTTTAACCCAGGGACGAAACTGTGTGTGAGGTGGGTGGGGCGGGTGGCAAGTTGCCGTTACATTTCCGTCATGAGCCACATACAATTGTAACTACTAGAGCTCAATTAAATTAGATGGATGTCTGCTCTCCTGATTATGTGAGAATCGGACAGCCCACCGACATAACAAGTGCAATTTTCAGTGGGAATCCTGAAGCCTACTTTAAACTGGGAATGCAGCTCTTCAAGGTTGCAACATTGTCTGCATTAGTCATTGAACAATTCTTCAACACTTTTGATGTCACAGAGCTGTCTCCCATTTTTCTAGGAAGTGAGGGCCTGGAGGAGGCAGCTCTTCCAAAACTTGTAAGGGCATCACCTAGGCCAGGATGAAGCAAGCCTGGACAGAGAGGGTTGACTGTGTCAGTGACAACGGTATAACGCCCCCCCCACCCCCGCAAATCCCCCCGATTCAATGCAGGAAGAGGTTTAATAACATCACAAGAGCAGCAAGGGTAAGTATACCTCTCCACCTTTACCAACAGCACCTCACAACACTCTTATCACCCATTCCCCACCACACCCTTCACCATACAATCACAAAGCTATATCATCCATGCCTCAGATCCATACAGGAGGGCGTGTATTACTACAGCCCTGTAGACCATGAGCTTGGTGGTAGATTTGAGGGCCTGGTCTTCACTCTTTTCCTCAAGACGGCCAAAGGCTGCACTGGAGGCGATGTTGAATCTCCGCATCAATGTCTGCCTTTGTTGATAAGAGGCTCCCGAGATATGGGAAATGAGCCTTGCGGAACGATGTCTCTGCAAGATCCTGCAAATCCCCTGGGAGGACAGGTGCACCAACATCAGTGTCCTCGTTCAGGCTAACATCCCCAGTATTGAAGCACTGATCACAGTCGATCAGCTTCGCTGGGCAGGCCACATAGTTCGCATGCCAGATATGAGACTCCCTAAGCAAATGCTTTATGCGGAGCTCCTTCATGGTAAACGAGTCAAAGGTGGGCAGCGGAAATGTTACAAGGACACCCTTAAAGCCTCCCTGGTTAAGTGCGACATCACCACCGACACCTGGGAGACCCTGGCCGAAGACCGCCCGAGGTGGAAAAAGTGCATCCGGGAGGGCGTTGAGCTCTTCGAGTCTCAACGCAAAGAGCGTGAAGAGGTCAAGCGCAGACAGCGGAAGGAGTGCGCGGCAAACTAGCCCCACCCATCCCTTCCCTCGATGAATGCCTGTCCCACATGTACCAGGCTCTCGTATTGGACTGTTCAGCCACCAAAGAACTCACTTTGGGAGTGGAAGAAAGTCTTCCTCAATTTCAAGGGACTGCCTCTGATGATGATGACAAAGCTACACTAAAATACCTCTTTCTCATTCCAAACACACTCACCTCTTCCTTCCCTCTCTTCACACCACACACTATCACCATTCTCTTCTCATATACTAACACTTGTCAAATCTGTAATGTATGCACCTGTGAGTATGCTCACAGGTTTATTGAGCTGTTGAGGTGGAAGTGGCTTAGCCAGTCACGTGATGTTCACAAGACTCAATAAAACCCCAGCTAGTTGGGTTCAGGGAATCCACGATGAGGCAGGTGGTTGTGAGCTTGGTGAATGAACTGGTAACATGTAGTGTGATTGTTAAATCTTTTGCTGATAAACCAACTAGTTCTTAATCGTAATGTGTTGCTATGAATGCTTAAGCAAAGAACTCATAAACCAAATACATTACACAATCATCATTACATCTTGCTTCTTCCCCACCTCTCAGCACATCCACTATATGCACAAGGCCCACACATCTCCACTCCCCTTATCAATTGTCACTCATTAACTCTCACACTCTCTGCGGCACAAGTCTGCGCATAATACCAGGGCTTAGACCGATGCAGGTGGAGGAGTCCATAACATTACGGCCCTCATCTAAGCAGAGCAAGTAGCCCTGGAGATCACTGGCCGAGGCAGAGTCATGAGTATTGGGGAAGGAGAGGCTGGTGGCTTTCCTAAATAGTCTCCATATTACTTGTATATCTTTGTTTAATTTAGCAGATATGCATCAAGCTTAGCACTTCAACCAAGAAAGAAAGAACTTGCATTGATATAGCATCTTTCATGACCTCAGGACATCCCAAAGCATTTTACAGTACTTTTAGAGTATAGTCACCATTGCAATATAGGGAAATGCAGCTACCAATTTGTGCACAGCAAGGTCCCACAAACAGCAATGAAATAATGACCAGATAATCTGAATTCAGGTGTTGGTTGAGGATAAATAATGGCCAGTAAACCGGAAGAACTCCCTGACTCTTCTTCAAATAGTGCAGTGGGTTCTTTTATGCCACCTGAGAGAATACAGTTTAATGTCTCATTCAAAAGACAGCACCCTGACAGTGCAGCACTCCTTCAGTACTGCACTGAAGCATCAGTCTAGATTGTGTGTTCAATTCTTTAGAGTTGGACAAAGCCATAATCATCTGATTCAGAGGATGAAGTGATACCATTCAACCAGGACTAATAGTTAGTATAGAGGGCTCCAGTAACGGAGAAAGTGTTAAACCACGGGCTTACAAAGAATGCAAATATCTGAAAATCTGGTGATAAATAATGTAAAATAGCTTTAACAATACAGCAGTCAGTACTAATATCTTTGAATTGTGAGAATGTATTCTGTGTGATAGGGGCTAATGCACGGTTTAGATTAGATTGGGATTTTGTAGGCCAAAGCTGAGCAAGCAGGATGTGTTATCAGTTTACAAAGCCGCAAAGGATTTATGTAAAGAATTATGGCTAGTTTGGAAACAACCTATTTGGTTTAAATTGCTATTATACTGGAAAGCATGTTATATTTACAACAATGCAAAATTGTCTTATCTTTTACTGATAATAAATTAAATGCCAGCCACAATCCAGTGAGAACAAAGTATATGTGATGCACTATTGACAACTACTGGTATAATAACGTATGACACATAAGAATCACATGATATTGTCAGAATTGATAGGTTCAGAGGAAGCCAGCTGCTGTTGCTTAAAAACTGTTCCTCAAGGTGTATGAATACGATCACATTTCAGTCATAATTTGATAATCAATACTGAGATCTAACCTGGATTGGAGAAGCCTCAGACTCTGATAGTTATCTTACTTGTAAGTACACATATGTATAGACTTGCTTATACTTTCTGTCGATATTAATAAAACCAACAAGTTAATTTATCTCTGGCGTCTGAACCTATGCAATTTGGATTAATCTTCTTAGTTGATTGAAAATAAGGCGGTTGAGGAGGTTAAAATCCATGGCGCAAATTCTCTGGTTGCTGTTCAATGAGAAAAAGGTCATTAAATGCTGTGAGTTTTCTATAGACTGGTAGACCAAAATAAGGAGAATAATTCATCATGTTATGACAATATTAGAAGACTGCTTCCTGACTTAGTGGTTCAGGAAGCCCAAAAGAAGTGATTCATTCTGACACTTGGTTCTTATGAATGGCCCAGAGACTATTAAGACCTGAAGTAGCCTAACCATTAGGCAACAGTGACGACAGCATAACTTTCAATCTAACTTAGAAAACCAGTACAGGCATGTAACCAAACCTTAGTATAAAACTCCAGACAGGCAAACTTCAGAGATATGAGAGCTGAGTTTAGTAACAGAGACTGAGGGCATGACTCAAAAATATATCTGCTAAGGATAAATAAACATCTGGCCTGCACCAACCAATTACTGAACACCAAGAGGGAGAGTTAACCTCACACCAGGCACATCTCTTTGCCAAAGCCCCTCACATGAAGACCTAATGAGTAAGCCTGGCAAGTGGTATTGGATGTCTAGAACATCAACGTGGTTGGCACATCACAAGCTGTGTTGCATAAGCATTACATTTACAGGTTGATAACAGCTAAATATTAGAGGCTGACAAATGCAAGATTATTGCTGGAATTTAGTCAGCTAAAACAGCATAATTTACCAATACGGCGCACTGGTAATCTTCCTGCTGACTTGTGCGGTCAAGATCCTTCTAACAGTTAAGAGCATTGACTTCTGGATTATCTGGAGTTGAGTGGAAAGAATCAGGAGTTTCTGCATGTCTGCCCCTATAGACCTCATTAATGAGCCTGACTGGTTCAAAAGCAAAATACTGCGGATGCTGGAATCTGGAATAAAAACAAAAAATGCTGCAAATCTCAGCGGGTCAGGCAGCATCTGTGGAGAGAAAGCAAAGTTAGCATTTCGGGTCGATGATCTCCGGTCAGAACTGGAGAGTGTTCAGAAAGAACATATTCTTAACAAGCACTGAAAGAGGGAGGGGAAGAACAAAAGGGAAGGTCTGTGATAGGGTGGAAGACAGGAGAGATTAGAGAGACAAAAGAAATGGTTGTTCATTCATTAACAATGTCCCAGAGTACTATGAACCTGCTTGGCTCAGCTATCAGATTGCCAAATCTGCCACGAAGGGTTGACAGCTCCAATCTTCCATCATCAGGTATTTCAGCTTGGATGCACTTGACCCTGCAGGCCAAAGCTTTAATGTGTAAATAGTCCGAGCTGGACAAGCAACAGAGAGATTGCCAGTGACCTACTCTTGTAAACTGTGGAGTTTTAGCTGGTTAAAGTCAAGTGGTACTGATATTTAAGGTCTCTAAGACTTGCCGATCCCTAAGACTTGGCTCTGCTGACCAGCATCTAGACTATCTGGACTAGGTAAGAGGGAAGTGGCCCAATGGGTAAAGAATGCATACTCCAAATTGGACAACGGATATACATTATTGAATAGCTTGAATTGGAGACTCATGAACATGGTCAGGGATTTCTGCTTGTCAGATATCAAGCTGCCCCCTCCACCAAAAAAAAAGCCACCTAGACCTCCAGTGAGGACCATCACTATTGGTCAATGGCTAATTAAAGTGTGGATTTAATTCCTTGCTTTGTGTGCAGCTGGCATCAGAAGATCCCCATGAACTGAACAGTATAACTCACCACAGAATATGTGGGTTAATTGCTGCGATAGACACACACCATTATACATGTCTACTGTCATGCTGGTAGTCATCATTTTGGAGGCCTGGTCAGCAGGTCAGCATTTGCTGACAAAAACTGTGAATCCAACCCTTTTACCTCAGTACTACCACTCATCTTTTTCTCCATTGTACCCACATCCGGCTGCTAATTGTAAGGACCCATTTCTTCTCAGTGCTGCTAATGGCAGTGATCCCAGCCATTGGTGGTAATTTTTTGCACGAGCAGGCATTTGTGCCTAAATTATACAGTGACTGGAATCATTGCCACCAGTGGAAGGAGTGGCATTGGAGAGCAAAAGGTCTGGTCCTGTAACAATCAGTAAAGTCTAGGTGATCAGCCGAGAGGAATCACAAATGTTTGAACAATGTGTCAATGATTTGTTATAAATTTTGAACTAGAGAGCTCATCCAAAATATTTAGCTTGCTCTTAAAACAACAGGAGCAGGCCTGTTTGGTTAACCTGCGTGAGTTTTTTGGATTCTCTTAGAACTGGTGTGGCTCAACCAAAACTGTGTTTAACACCATAAAACGTAGTCTGACAAATGGGGTAGATTTGAACTGTTGGGCTGTTGTTTGGTGGAGGTGTTGGCTGAAGGAAGAATATTGGCCAGGACACTAAGAAAACTTGCTGCTTTTCTGTGAATAGTGCCATGGAATCTTTAATGTTCGCCTCAATAGGCCTCAGTTTAAAGGCCATTTGACGATGCCAAAAATAGGCATCGACGATGCATAAAAATGATCATGTGAGCTATCCTTCAGATATATGTTTAATTATTGAGCGATACCATCACTAAAGCTTGCACAGTCTGCCTCATGCTGTAATGGCAAATTTGTATTATACTGAACTATTAATTTACTGGCGGAGGCTTTCTGCCCCTGTGCCAATCTTACATCGAATTTGCGCACCTTCTCATTGTTTTCTGGGAGCTGGTCCCCTTGGGGCTGCAAACACCCACCCATATGTTAATCATATGCAAGTGAGTGAAACATGGATTATGCTGTGTTTCTTGTTCATTGCATTGTTTGAGCATTGGTTGCTGGGTCAGCCTGCTCGGGTCAGATGTCCAGTGTTATGTATGTAAACCTGTAAATACCACATTTAACCACCAGAGGGCTTATCCCCTGGAGTCCCAAGGGATCCCACAATCTCTTGGGAGCACCTGTATGTAAGGAGGCCTCACAGGCTGGAGCGGCACTCTGAGACCTGCAACAAAAGCACTACGGTCACACCTTACTTTGAGCTTGCAGTATCTCGTCTGACTCTTTATTCAAGACATAATATCCAGGGTTCAGTGGTTGGTAGAAGGTAGAAATCTCTGTGCAACCTGGGCTTGAGCAAGTGCTCAGGGAGCAGTGTCAAGAAGAGGAAGTGGGAGGGATGGGGTTTGGATTTTTTGGAAAAAATAAGCCTCATGTTACAGGCAGTATAGAAGCAATGGCAGGCCACTGGAAGCCTCACCCTGCCCCCTGGAGAAGCTCCCCAATGAAGTGGGAAGGGAGCAGAAAGAAGGTGAGTAATTCTTGCACGTAACTCATCATAAATCTGTTTTTGGGAAAAAAAATTAAAGGGTTATGCTTTTCTTATTGGCTGAGGTCTTCTTCTTAGGCAGTCCCTCGTATCGAGGATGATTTGCTTCCACCAAAAAGAGACGTAAGCATCGGCTGAAGAATGGCAGATCCTGTGGAGATCCACAGTAAAGCACCCCCCTTTGAAAGTCTTTGATTTCAACTAATCACACTGCTAAATCCATTTTTGTAATGTTTCACCACCATCTTTATTTGATGTAGCTGAATGCGTAGCTGTATAACTAGGATTTATAACAAAAGTAACACAGAAGAAACGGATGGCACTATGGGGGAGAATAGATGGCATTGAAGATGTCATGTATTCAACTATCATCGTAACCCATGAAAAAGCTGACCTAAGTTGTACACCTTGAGAACATTGACCACAAGGGATGAACTTGTGGGAGACACTCCTAACCTGGACTTTCAGGTATAAAAGGGGAAGCTCCACCCACCTTCATCACTGGAGGTCTTGGTAACAAAGGTAACTGGTCACAGTGTGACCTTCTCTCAAGTATGAGCCTCGTGTGCATTTATACTGTATAGTAAGGACATATCAGAAGAGGAGAGGAAAGATGGGAGGTGAAGAGGAAATAGATGGCACTGAAGATGACAATAAAGGGGATGGAGCAATGAAAGGACAACAGTTGGCAATGAGGTGTCAGATATAGCCATTCCGACTAATCTTATTAACTAATAGGACCAAGTATCTGGTGTAAGCAAATTTAATACTTTATTAAGAAATACAAGATTTAGCTTCTGCCTTATCTCATATTGACATAGCAATCATAATAAACATGTAAATCCCGTGCGTTCGACTAACTTACATTAGTTAGTCCACTGGATGGAATCTTACACACTCTGGTTGATCTCCAGTGTCCTACATTCAAGGTGCACATATGTACACCAGTTTTCTCTCACTTTTTCTATCCTATAGTGATCCATCTTTGTCACTTGATCCTTCTTTGTCTTCTCTCAAGTTTTTTGGCATGAAGCTAGCAATGCTGGAAGCATTCTAATTAGTATTTTACAAGGACATATTCCTTGATACCTAGCAACATTCAGTCATTTTTCTTCAGTAATTCTCTCATTATCCCTAGATCAACTTGCCTGCTGTTAATTATGTTATTTCTCAGAGTTTCACAATCATAGGTATAAACATCACACATTATAATCTAATCTATTCCATTACTCACTCTGTGTTAAGTTTATATTGTGGTTGATAACAGACAAATTTCTATTCTCCCTCCTTATTTTGTTAAGTTTCCAGCTATCCGATTGTGATAAATATCTTATCAGTGTTGCCTTAGTGACCTGTCTGCAGTGAAGTGCCTGTCTGCATTTCTAACTCAGGCTAACTTCTCTATCCCATAATGCATATTAATGAGCCATTTTCAGAGAAGCAAAATATTTTGTGTTAGGATCGCTAAAACCTATATGAGAGCCAGAGGAAAATGGATGTCAATGAAGGTAAGAGGGTAGGCAAGAAGAAAGGGGCAGCAGTGGGAACGATTGAGGGTCGGGGGAGAGGAAGGCGAGTACGAGCATTAACTGACACAGTGGAGACAGAGTTAATAGAGGAAGAATGGCAGTTTCGGGGGGAAGGGAATTAAAATGCCAGCTTGATCACAGGGTGGTGGGGGGGGAAGAAAAGTATTAGTTTGAATGGAGATGTGGAAGATGAGTACCTGCTTTAGACGGGTTGGAGGGGAAAAGAATGCCAGGTTGAATTGAGTGGCAGGCGGGAGGGTATGGGAAAGGCACTCTACTATGAATTGAGAGGGTTGAAGGAGGATGGGAATCTGTGTAACGATCAGAATCAGGATCTCTGTGAACAGCACCTGTAGAGCATAACAACCCTCTGTGAATTGAGAAGAGAGCTGGGGGGGCGGGGGGCGTTCAATCTGGGAGTGATTTTGTTGAAGTAACTCTTGGGGAAGTGATACTCTGGTTGGTCTCTTAAAAATCCAAATATAATTTTTTTCCAAATGAATCGGGAAATATTAAAGTGCTTAGAATGAATCACAATGCATCATTCTAAATATATTTTGTTCTAGAACAGCATGCCACCAGACCACCCCAGAACTGTACCACTAATTTAGTATCTTTAATATTAAAGCTTCCTCCTTCAGGTATTCATACTTATGTGTTTTCCCCCTACAAATGAAAGAATGTTTTCCATACTTACAGTTTAAGTTACAAAATTCATATAACTTAAGGTTGCCAACTCTGGTTGGACATCTTCCTGGAGTTTTCATCACATGACCCCCTGCTCCAACTGCCGTGCTCCGTCAAACAATCTCTTTTCCCCAGCTCCAAATGTTTTATTATGAACAAAAAGTGTTCAAAGAAAATGTTACAAAGCAACTTTTAAATGCCTCTATGATTTATCTCTACGATTGCTTACAGCAGTATCCAGAAGATTCATCTTTAATTCTTGGATAGCCCAGGACAATCCTGGAGGATTGGCAACCCTAACTATATTTGTATTCGGCTTAGATTTTGCTGATTTTCAAAGGTGGTATGTATGGACTAAGACCCATGAATGGTGTTTCCACCAGTTGAAGGTGCATAACTTCAGCAACTGCTGTCTGCCTCTGTGCAACCCAATCTTAGTAGGCACCAAACTCTGGATATACGAATAAATATTCTCATAGTAGAATCATCACCATAGGCAGTCCCTCGAAATCGAGGAAGACTTGCTTCCACTCTAAAAGTGAGTTCTCAAGTGGCTGTACAGTCCAATGCGGGAATTACAGTCATGTCACAGGTGGGACAGACAGTGGTTGAAGGAAAGAATGGGTGGGGAGCCTGGTTTGCCGCACGCTCCTTCCACTGTCTGCGCTTGATTTCTCTATGCTCTTGGCGACGAGACTCAAGGTGCTCAGTGTTCTCTCGGATGCTCTTCCTTCACTTTGGGCGGTCTTGGGCCAGGGATTCCCAGGTGTTGGTGGGGATGTTGCATTTTATCAAGGAGGCTTTGAGGGTGTCCTTAAAACGTTTTCTCTGACCACCTGGGGATCGCTTGCCATGCCGGAGCTCCGAGTACACCGCTTGAGGTTGAGTGAGTGGTCAAACACATGGCAGATGCAGTAAAACATGGATAAATGTGAAGTTATCCACTTTGGTAGGAAAAACATAAGGACAAAGTATTATTTAAATGGTGATGGCTTGGGAAGTGTCGATGTACAGAGGGACCTGGGTGTCCTTGTACACCAGTCATCGAAAGCAAACATGCAGGTGCAGCAAGCAGTTAGGAAGGCAAATGGTATGTTGGCCTTCATTGCAAGAGGATGTGAGTACAGGAGCAAGGATGTCTTACTACAGTTATAGAGGGCCTTGGTGAGACCACACTTGGATTATTGTGTGCAGTTTTGGTCTCCTTACCTAAGAAAGGATATACTTGCCATAGAGGGAGTGCAGCGAAGGTTCACCAGACTGATTCCTGGGATGGCAGGATTGTCGTATGAGGAGAGATTGGGTCGACTAGGCCTGTATTCACTAGAGTTTAGAAGAATGAGAGGGAATCTCATTGAAACATATAAAATTCTGACTGGGTTGGATAGACTGTGTCATGTATGTACTTTTGGGATCACTAGCCACAAGATGGCATCACTGTTGGAGGCCATTGGGCTGCACGCACGTGTGTGCAGTCCAAGTATGAAAGGCCAGCCATTTTGTATATTAGTCACTTTGGGTCTTAATAAAGCAGAGCCAAGGTCATACCTCTTGGAGTTAAATTGTACTCAGTCTGACAGTTATTGCATACACAACATTTGGCGACGAGGCAACAAGAACCTTTGCTTGCAAAAATGAGCACAATTGGATTGTTGGAGTGATTTGTGGAAGGTGAAGATTGGGCACACTTTGTGAGCCATTTGAGCCAGTTCTTTGTGGCCAACAAAATGGAGGAGGTCGGCGATGCAGATTGGCGCAGGGCGGTGTTCCTCACAGTTTGCGGTCCAAAAATTTATGGTCTGATAAAGAATCTACTCCTGCCTGTGAGTCCAACAGAGAAGACGTATGAAGAATTGTGTACACTGGTACAGGACCACCTTAAGCCAGACGAAGGCATCATCATCTCGAGGTACAGATTTTACACGCACGTTCGCTCAGAGGGCCAGAATGCTGCGGAATTCGTTGCCGACCTGAGACGTCTAGCTGGACCGTGTAAGTTCTGGGCTATGTTGGCAGACATGCCGCGGGACTTCTTTGTAATCGGCATCAACCACGAGGTGATCCTGCGTAAACTACTGGCGGTGGAGACGTTGGACTTGATCGCTCAGTCATGCATGGTGCCGGATAGAAGTCTAAAGCAGATATCAGTGAAAAATCGAAACTAGGCAACTACTGTAAATATGATTGATTCGGCGTTCAGCAGAGCAGCACATGGCAGGGCTTACCCGACTGCATTCGCGTAACCTGTGGCTGCCCAAAGTCCGCCAGCGGGATTTCTCCGTGTTGGTGTTGTGGGGGAAATCACAGGCACCAGCAGTGCCGATTTAAGCAATATAGTTGCAAAGGCTGTCTGAGAGTGCGGCATCTCCAGTACAAGTGTCCGCAGATGAGCAAGTGTGCTGCGACACATCACGTGGAGGATGATGGTCAGACTAGCGTGGATCCGGATACGCAATCCGAGATACCAGAGGAGGAAGTGTATGGACTGTACTCGTTCCTAACTAAGAGCAAACCGATAATGATCAACGTGAAATTTAATGGGGTGCCGGTATCAATGGAACTGGACACAGGGGCGAGTCAATCGATAATGAGCCAGAGGGCATTCAACAAGCTGTGGGATACTAAGGCTGTGAGTCCCAGGCTGAGTCCAGTCAATGCCAAGTTGCGCACGTACACCAAATAACTCATAACGGTGATTGGCAGTGCCACAATTAAAGTGTCGTATGACGGTGTGGTTCATGAGTTACCGCTATGGATTGTCCCAGGCAATGGCCCAATGCTGTTTAGCAGTAACTGGCTTGAAAAAAATCAGATGCGATTGGAACGACATCAACGCGTTGTTGTCGGAGGAAGATACATGTGCCCAAGTACTGAGCAAGTTCCCCTTGCTGTTTGAACCAGGCATCAACAACTTCACGGGAGCCAAGGTGCAGATCCACGTGGACTCGGATGCAAGGCCTGTCCATCATAAAGCTCGGGCAGTTCCGTACATGATGAGGGAGAAGGTCGAAATTGAACTGGACAGACTCCCGCGTGAAGGGATCATATCACCGATTGAATTTAATGAATGGGCCAGCCCCATTGTTCCTGTGCTGAAAAGTGATGGCACAGTCAGAATCCGTGGAGACTACAAGGCTACAATCAACAGGGTTTCGAAACAGGATCAGTACCCGTTACCGAAGGCTGATGACTTGTTTGCAAGGCTAGTCGGGGGAAAGTTGTTCACTAAACTGGACTTGACGTCGGCCTACATGACACAGGAGCTGGTCGAGACATTGAAGAGACTTACGTGCACTAACACGCATAAAGGACTGTTTATTTATCACAGGTGCCCTTTTGGAATTCGCTCAGCTGCAGCAATATTTCAGAGGAACATGGAGAATCTGCTGAAGTCCGTTCCACGAACCGTCATGTTCCAAGATGACATCCTGATCATAGGTCGTGACTCCGAGGAACATCTGAACAACCAAGAAGAGGTTTTACATCATCTGGACAGAGTGGGACTCAGACTCAAATGCTCGAAGTGCGTCCTCATGGCACCAGAGGTCGAATTCCTGGGGAGGAAAATTGCTGCTGACGGCATCAGGCCCACGGATGTGAAAACCAATGCCATCAAGAATGCATCCAAGCCGCAGCATGTGACGGAGCTGCGTTTGTTGCTGGGTCTACTCAACTATTTTGGTCGTACCTAAATTGAGCACTTTAGTAGAACTGCACATGTTGCTAAGAAAAGGCGACAACTGGGTGTGGGATGCGTCTCAAGACAGAGCTTTTGAGAAAGCCACTAATCTGCTTTGCTCTAACAAGCTGCTGGTACATTATGACCCATTTAAACGTTTAGTATTGGCCTATGATGCTTCGTCATATGGAATTGGTTGCGTACTCCAACAAGCTAATAAGTCGGGTAATCTTCAACCAGTCGCGTATGCTTCACAAAGTTTATCTAAAGCGGAAAGAGCCTACAGCATGGTAGAGGAAGAAGCACTAGCCTGTGTGTATGGGGTTAAAAAGATGCATCAGTATCTGTGTGGTCTTCGGCTTGAACTAGAGACAGATCACAAGCCACTCATTTCACTGTTCTCTGAAAACAAAGGTATCATTACCAATGCTTCATCCCGCATCCAGAGGTGGCGCTGACATTATCCGCTTATGACTATGTCATTCGCCATAGACCTGGCACCGAGAATTGAACTGTCTGCCTTTGCACACACCGAAGATGGAAACGCCACAACCGGCGGACCTATTGTTAGTTATGGATGCTTTTGAGAGTGAAGGAACCCCTGTCACAGTTCAACAAGTTAAGACCTGGACCAGCCAGGACGCGATTTTATCGGTGGTGAAGAGTTGCATCCTCAAATGTGAATGGTCTGCCATACCCAAGGAAATGTGCGAGGAGACCAAACCTTACATTCGTCGCAAAGATGAACTGTCTATTCAGTTGGATTGTATACTGTGGGGCAATCGTGTTGTTATGCCCAAGAAAGGGAGAGAGAAATTTGGACGTGAGCTATATAGCACACATCCCGGCATTGTAATGATGAAAGCCATCGCCAGGTCTCATGTATGGTGGCCGGGAATTGACTCTGAGCTGGAATAATGCAACAGTGCAACACGTGCATGCAGCTCAGCAAAGCACCAGCGGAATCGCTGCTGAGTCTGTGGTCGTGGCCATCCAAACCATGGTCCAGGATCCACATAAACTTTGCAGGTCCCTTCCTGGGGAAGATGTTTTGAGTTGTGGTGGATGCATATTCGAAGTGCATAGAGTGTATAATCATGACATCCAGCACATCCACAGCCACCATTAAGGATCTCAGTGTCATGTTCGCGACACATGGTCTGCCTGACATCATTGTTAGCGACAACGAATCGTGCTTCACCAGTCAGGAGTTTCAAGAGTTCATGAAACTCAATGGTATCAAACATGTAAGGTCAGCACCATTCAAATCTGCATCCAATGGGCAAGCAGAATGTGCTGTCCAAATCATAAAGTAGAGTATGACGTGAGTAACCCAAGGGTCACTGCAGACCCGCCTGTCATGCATACTGCTTAGTTACAGGACAAGACCACACACGCTTACCGGGGTCTCGCCTGCTGAACTAATGATGAAGAGACATCTTAAGACCAAGCTATCTCTTGTACACCCTGACTTGAATAATCATGTTGAATGTAGAAGACAAAGTCAGCAAGGGTATCACGATTGCGCAGCTGTGTCACGCGATATTTCTGTAAACGATCCTGTATATGTTCTGAATTATGGTCAGGGTCCCAAGTGGATCGCTGGTACAGGTTCGACCTCCAAAGTTCAGAGTTCCGGAATCCAGAATGTTCCGGAATCCGGACTGATCTGTGGCGGGGTCATTCGGAAACCGGAAAATGTTCCGATATCTGGATCCCCCCCCCCGGCCCCGGCGAAGCGACTTCGCGCGGCCCAACTTCGTCCTGGCCCCCCTTCCTCCCCTTTACCTCGGCTGCCTGACCCCACCTATCTCGGGTCAGACAAGGAATTCCTCCATGGCGGCGGGGCCCCGCCCGAACACTTCCTCAGTGGTTTGGCCGTGCCCGATGACCTCATCGACAGGGCCGACGACCCGAACAGCTCCTCGGTGATCACCCCGCCTCCCCCCCCCCCCCCCCCCGCCCCCCGACCCTTTCTGACGTTCTGAAATCCGGAAATACGCGTACCTGGGCTCGGGTGTTTCCGGATTTGTGACGTCAGAAAGACGTTTCGAAGTCTGGAAAAACACGAAAACCGGCTCGGCCTCGGTCCTGAGGTTGCTGGATTCGGGAGGTCGACCCTGTACTGTCATGGCCAACGAGGGCAACAGATATTTATTGTCAAGCTCAAAAATGGGCAAACATGCAGGAAACATATGGACCAGACAATGCTGTGTCACACAGACGAACCGGAACAGTCGGAGGAAGAGACAATCGATGACCAACCAACCTATCCCCAGTCATCAGAGGACTCAGTTGTCATCAGTGAATCAGGACTTTCAATCCCTGACATGTTCAATGAAAATAGACTTTCAATCCCTGACATGACCATTGCCACTCCCACCAGGTCAGCCACCCAGCCACCAGTCACAACAGTCTCTGAACACTTACCCAAGGCTGGAGTTGAATTGAGACGGTCAACCTGGGAGCGTAAAACACCGGACCGTCTCAATTTGTAAAAGTCTGTGTTAATATCTCAGAGGGGGTTATTGTCATGTATGTACTTTTGGGATCACTACCCACTAGATGGCGTCACTGTTGAAGGCCATTGGGCTGCACGTACATGTGTGCAGCCCAAGTATAAAAGGCCAGCCATTTTGTATATTAGTCACTTTGGGCCTTAATAAAGCAGAGCCAAGGTCATACCTCTTGGAGTTAAACAGTACTCAGTCTAACAGCTATTGCATACACAACAGACTGGATGCGGGGTGTAATGTCTGTAAGCTTGTAATGTTTGTAGCTCCACACTGTGGATGTGGATGTATTGTGTACTGCAACTACAGAGTTAATAATTAAACAGAAGCAGCAGGTTCCGGAGACTTCCGAGAGAGCTGCCCGCCATGTTAGGAAGCTGTGTGTGCTTGTGCTCTGTGACTATATCACATTTGGCGACGAGGATGGGATTTCTCGGATGATTTAAAGCTGAAATTTTGTTGGTGAAGGATTCAGTCAGCCGACAGAGAGACTTTGGGAGCTTCTCTGTCTTTGGAAAAAGCTACAAAATCCGAGGTAAAATACAGCACACTGTGTGAACAGCTAGAAATCGAAATGGTGGCATCCACAGCAATAATGGGACATTTGGGTAAATATAAATGCGACCAGGAAAGCTTTAAAGCGTATGTGGATCGGCTAGAAATGTATTTCACGGCAAATAACATAATCGAAGTTCCAGAGAACGCAGTCCAGAATCATGCAATATTGGAACGTAAGAGAGCGATTTTCTTTTTGGAAGCTGGACCGGAATTGTATGAAACTCTGATAAATCTGCTTGTGCCTGACGAGCCAAAGGACACAACGCTTAAAGAGATTTTAACAAAGCTGGAGCAGCACTATAACCCCAAACCGTTAGAAATTGCTGAAAGCTATCGTTTCGGGATACGGAATCAAAAGTCTGATGAAAATATCAATGATTACATTGTAGCATTAAAAAAGCTACCTATTCACTGTAATTTCGGAAACTTTCAAAACCGAGCATTGCGGGATCGTTTTGTTTGTGGGGTGAAAAATGATGCGATCAGAAGAAAGTTATTGATGACGGATGACTTGACTTTTGAGATTGCTTGTCAGACGGCGAGGTTGATGGGCATGGCCGAACAATATTCCCGAGAATTAAATAATAATTTTGGTCGTCAGTCAACCAAGATGAATTGCCTGCAGGTTCAAAGTAAAAGGCGGTGGGGGCCCAAAGTCTCAGAAACTGGAAATTGTAACAGAGCATCGAAGTCATGCTATAGGTGCCTGAGAAAACACATTGCTCAAAGTTGTCCATATGTGAAGGCAGAGTGTTTCTTCTGCAGAAAGACTGGGCATCTTGCGAAGGCATGCCGACTGAAGGGCAAACCAGCTTTCAAAGCTATGAGTAGAAATCCCCAGAGACTACATAGCATGGAAGAACAACAACAGTACGTGGAGATGTTAGAGTTACACATCATCAGGAGCACGAGATTAACGGACAGCGATTTGGAAAGTATCAAAATCCACATAGATGTTGCGGGATTCAAGATACCAATGGAAATCGACACTGGTGCATCTGTGAGTGTAGTACCGGAGTCACTATACCGCGACAAATTGCGTGATTTCCCATTGGAGAAAGCCAAGATAGAGCTGCGAGGTTACTCGGGAGAGAAAATTCCTGTGGTAGGTCATAACACCGTACCGGTGAAATACAAGGATCAATTTCAGAACTTGCCTCTAATAGTAGTGAAAGGAGACAAGCCTGCCTTACTAGGAAGAAATTGGTTGAAATCACTGAAGCTGGATTGGAGTGAGATTTTCCGTGTGGAAGCGAGATTTGCATCAACGGATGATGTTATCAAGAAGTATCCGCAGATGTTCTGTGAAACGGGCAGTCCGATCCAAGGCTTCAAGGCGAGTGTCAGGGTGCGGAAGGACGCTAGATCGGTTTACTACAAGCCACGTTCCGTACCATATGCACTCAAGAAGAAAGTTGAGCAAGAACTCAAAAGACTAGAGACTGAGAACATTATTTCTAAGATAGATCGATGTAATTGGGCTATACTCATTGTTGTTGTACCTAAGTCCGATGGTAAGGTAAGATTGTGTGGTGATTATAAAGTAACCGTAAACCAGGTTCTAGAGGGTAATGTCCCCAATACATTGACGAATATAGAAGATTTGTTCACAACACTGACAGGTGGTCAGATCTTCTCAAAACTGGATCTTACGAATGCCTACTTACAGCTTGAACTAGATGAGAAGTCCAAGTCATGTTTGACGATAAATACTCATCTAGGCCTATATCAATTTAATCGGCTACCGATTGGAGTGTCTTCCATCCCTGCTATATTCCAAGGGGTGATGAACCAGATTTTGCCAGGTATTGAAGGGGCAGTATGTTATTTGGATGACCTACTCATTTCAGCACCAAATAGGCAAATTCATAACAACATATTGAATGAAGTCCACGGCTAGAGAAGCACAGAGTACGAGTGTCTGCTCGTAAGTGTGAGTTATTTAAAAACTCAGTGGAGTACTTAGGGTACAGAGTAGACAAAGATGGTTTACATCCAATCAAGGGAAAGCTGGATGCAATCAGAAATGCACCCACTCCCAGGAATGTCACTGAACTTCGTTCATTCTTGGGTCTTTTGAACTATTATGGGAAGTTCCTACCAAATTTGGCTACGATATTACATCCACTGAATGAACTTTTGAAAAAACAGGTCTATTGGAAGTGGTCAAAAGAATGTGATACAGCATTCAAAGAGTGTAAAAGCAAATTGGTAGAGAGCACCATGTTAGTTTCTAAGGAGATCAAGCTAGCATGTGATGCCTCTCCGTATGGACTTGGGTCAGTGATCTCTCATGTATCACGTAGTGGAGAGGAGAGACCAATTGCTTTTGCTTCACGCACTCTCAGTGCCAGTGAGGGTAATTATGCGCAAATCGAAAGGGAAGCTTTGGCATTAATTTTTGGGGTCAAGAAGTTTTACAAATACTTGTATGGTTGTAAGTTTACCATCGTTACGGGCCATAAGCCCCTAACAGCAATCCTCCATCCAAAGTTCCCAGTTCCAACATTAGCTGCAACCTGGATGCAGAGATGGGTTTTGATTTTTGTCAGCATATACATATGATATTGAATACAGATGACCAGCTGATCACAGTAATACTGATGCAATGTCTAGATTGCCTTCCCATCACAAGTTAGACCCAATAATGAAGAAGTGTTTCATTTTTCATACATTGATGAACTGCCGGTCACCGCTGAAGAGATTGGTAGAGCAACCAAACGTGACCCAGTGATGTCAAAGGTGTATGATTATATTGCAAATGGCTGGCCAAACCATGTAACAGACAAAGATATTCATCCATTCTTCATTCAAAGGAACGAATTATCAGTCGATAAAGATTGTATCATGTGGGGTGCAAGAGTGGTTATACCAAATAAATTCAAGTCCAAATTATTAGGAGACCTTCATAACCAGCACCTGGGAATGAGCTTGACCAAGAGTTTTGCACGCTGTTATTTATCATGACCAGGTCTTGATAAAGATATAGAGTACATCGTGAGTCAGTGTACGACATGTCAATCGGTAAGCAAGCAACCACCATCAGTACCATTACAGCCATGGAAATGGCCTCCCAGGGTGTGGCAAAGGCGACATATTGATTTTGCTGAGCCAGAAGGACAACAATTGTTCATTATGATTGATAGCCATTCGAAGTGAGTTGACGTGTTTCCAATGTGGAAAATACCAAGTAAAACATTGGACATTTTTGCAAAATTTATTTTCTTCATTTGGCCTCCCAGAAGAAATTGTTTCGGATAATGGACCACAATTTCATTAGAAGAATTTGCACAGTTGACGAGCAAAAATGGTGTGAAACATACCAAGGTTCCACCATACCATCCTGCTTTGAATGGTGCAGCAGAGTGCACTGTACAAATTGTAAAACGTGCCCTCATAAAACAAATGTTAGATCAAAATCCAAAGAAACAACAGTTGTCATTGGATCACAAATGGGCTCATTTCTAATTACGTAGCGTAATACTCCTCATACAACTACTGGTAAAACATTGGACAAAATGCGAAGTTTATTTTCTTCATTTGGCCTCCCAGAAGAAATTGTTTCGGATAATGGACCACAATTTCGTTCAGAAGAACGAAAGTCCCGAACCAGGTGACACAGTCTAAGGATAAGGGGTAGGCCATTTAGGACTGAGATGAGGAGAAACTTCTTCACTCAGAGAGTTGTTAACCTGTGGAATTCCCTACCACAGAGAGTTGTTGATGCCAGTTGATTGGATATATTCAAGAGGGAGTTAGATATGGCCCTTGCGGCTAAAGGGGTATGGAGAGAAAGCTGGAAAGGGGTACTGAGGGAATGATCAGCCATGATCTTATTGAATGGTGATGCAGTCTCGAAGGGCCGAATGGCCTACTCCTGCACCTATTTTCTATGTAGAACCCCAGCAGAGTTGTATCTCAAATGACAGCCACAAACCAGATTCTCGTTGTTAAAACCAAATTTCGCACAGTCCATAGAAGAGACACAATTAAGACAGAAAGAGAATCATGATAGAGGCAGAGTAAAAGAGAGAAGTGTGAAATTAAACCAGAAGCTAAGAGTGAAGAACCATCACCAATAATGGTTAAAGTGGTTGCCAGGAAGAGTAATGAAGATATGTGGCCCTCGCACATATTTGGTAAAGATGTTTGACAATGGACAGGTTAGGTTTGTTCACATTGACCATATTTTACCTACAGACATGGAAGGAGTTGAAGGTGGGAATGATTCAATTATTTCTGACTCATCAGATAGTTTTGATACACCAGTAGCAAATCCTACATCGAATGTACGGGAAACAAATCCAAGAGAAAATCAGAATATAAGTCTGAGTCCGAGTCAGGAAAACAAACAGCCTGAAGCTATAGTGAGTTCAAATGAAAATCAAGGAAATTCCGTGGAGGAAAACGTTCCTCAGGAGGAGCCTCGAATGAGTTTAAATTCGACACCATGTTTGGAAGGTTCTGTTCGAAAGCGAAGGTATCCTCTTCGAAACAGAAAACAAGTGGTTAAGTTAAATTTGTAAATATGAAAAAAAAAGTCTATATCCTGTCTTATGTATAAACATGCAAGTTATGTCTGATGTTGTTATAATAACTTCTTCATTAAGGAGGGAGAAGTGTAATGTCTGTAAGCTTGTAATGTTTGTAGCTCCACACTGTGGATGTGGACGTATTGTGTACTGCAACTACAGAGTTGATAATTGAACAGAAGCAGCAGGTTCCGGAGACTTCCGAGAGAGCTGCCTGCCAAGTTAGGAAGCTGTGTGTGCTTGTGCTCTGTGAATATATCACACGGGGAGAATGTTTCCCCTGGCTGGCAAGTCCAGAACAAGGGGTCACAGTCTCAGGATACGGGGTAGGAAATTTAGGACCGAGATGAGGAGAAATTTTTTAACTCAGAGAGTGGTGAACCTGTGGAATTCTCCACCACAGAAGGCTGCGGAGGCCAAGTCACTGAATATATTTAAGAGGGAGATAGATAGATTTCTAGAAACAAAAGGCATCAAGGGATATGGGGAAAAAGCAGGAATATGGTGTTGAGATAGAGGATCAGCCAGAATGGCGGTGCAGACTCGAAGGACCGAATGGCTTACTACTGCTCCTATTTTCTATGTTTCTATGTTTGCTTATGGAGTCTCGTGTCGGGTATGCGGACAATGTGGCCCGTCCAGCGGAGCTGATCGACTGTGGTCAGTGCTTCAATGCTGGGGATGTTGGCCTGAGCGAGAACACTGACGTTGGTTCGCCTAACCTGCCAATGGATTGGCAGGATCTTGCGGAGGCAACGTTGTGGTATTTCTCCAGTGTTTTGAGGTGCCTGCTGTACATAGTCCATGATTTATATCATGGATTGTTTGCAGCAGTATCTAGACGATTCATCGTTAATTCCTGGATACTCCAGGACAATCCTGAAGGGTTGGCAACCCTAACTATATTTGTATTAGGCTTAGACTTTGCTGATTTTCAATGGTGGCATGCATGGAGTAAGACCCATTGAATGGTGTTTCCACCAGTTGAAGGTGCATAACCTCAGCAACTGTTGTCTGCCTCTATACAACCCAATCTTGGTAAGCACCAAACCCTGGAAATATACGAGCAAATATTCTCATACCCTCCAGATGGTTAACAGAAGGACAAATGCCTCAAACCTATTCAGATTAATAAAGTCTGTAAATTCAAGCTTGTGATATATCAAAGTTATTCCCATCTGTTTATATATATATATATATATATATATATAAATACACACATTGTAGTTTAATATTTAAAGCAAAATATATTTATAATATTTAAAAAACATTTGTAATTATTTTTGGCTTGTAATGTAATCAGCCTGGGCTGATTACATTACAGGGCAACTTTTTTTTAAAGAAACTGAAGTGAGGAAAGTCTTGGAAACACAATACAACCAACCTCCCCACCAAAACGGAACTTCGCAGCTCTGGCTCAGTTGTTAGCATGCTCGCCTCTGAGTTAGAAGGTTGTGGGTTCAAGTCCCATTCCAGAGACTTGAGCACAAAAATCTAAGCTGACACTCCAGTGCAGTGTTGAGGGAGTGCTGCAATGTCGGAGGGTGCCGTCTTTCGGATGAGACATTAAACTGCTCTCTCAGGTGGACTTAAAAGATCCTGTGGCACTATTTTGAGGAAGTGTGGGGGTAGTGTGCTGACGTGGATTGAGAACTGGTTGGCAGACAGGAAGCAAAGAGTAGGAGTAAATGGGTACTTTTCAGAATGACAGGCAGTGACTAGTGGAGTACCGCAAGGTTCTGTGCTGGGGCCCCAGCTGTTTACACTGTATATTAATGATTTAGACGAGGGGATTAAATGTAGTATCTCCAAATTTGCGGATGACACTAAGTTGGGTGGCAGTGTGAGCTGCGAGGTGGATGCTATGAGGCTGCAGAGCGACTTGGATAGGTTAGGTGAGTGGGCAAATGCATGACAGATGAAATATAATGTGGATAAATGTGAGGTTGTTCACTTTGATTGTAAAAACAGAGAGACAGACTATTATCTGAATGGTGACAGATTAGGAAAAGGGGAGGTGCAACGAGACCTGGGTGTCATGGTACATCAGTCATTGAAGGTTGGCATGCAGGTACAGCAGGTGGTTAAGAAGGCAAATGGCATGTTGGTCTTCATAGCGAGGGGATTTGAGTACAGGGGCAGGGAGGTATTGCTACAGTTGTACAGGGCCTTGGTGAGGCCACACCTGGAGTATCGTGTACAGTTTTGGTCTCCTAACATGAGGAAGGACATTCTTGCTATTGAGGGAGTGCAGCGAAGGTTCACCAGACTGATTCCCGGGATGGCGGGACTGACCTATCAAGAAAGACTGGATCAACTGGGCTTGTATTCACTGGAGTTCAGAAGAATGAGAGGGGATCTCATAGAAACATTTAAAATTCTGACGGGTTTAGACAGGTTCGATGCAGGAACATTGTTCCCAATGTTGGGGAACTCCAGAACCAGGGTTAACGGTCTAAGGATAAGGGGTAAGCCATTTAGGACCGAGATGAGGAGAAACTTCTTCACCCACCTGTGGAATTCTCTACCACAAAAAGTTGTTGAGGCCAATTCACTAAATATATTCAAAAAGGAGTTAGATGTAGTCCTTACTACTAGGGGGATCAAGGGGTATGGCGAGAAAGCAGGAATGGGGTACTGAAGTTGCATGTTCAGCCATGAACTCATTGAATGGCGGTGCAGGCTCGAAGGGCCGAATGGCCTACTCCTGCACCTATTTTCTATTTCTCTATGTTTCTAAGAGCAGGGGAGTTATCCCGGGTATCCTGACCAATATCTATCCCCTGATCAACATCACAAAAAAACCCCCCAGATTATCTGCTCATTGTCACATTGCTGTTTGTGGGAGCTTGCTGTGCGCAAATTAGGCTGCCGTGATTCCTACATGACAACAGTGACTACAGTTCATATTTTTAAAAGTACTTCATTGGCTGTAAAGCGCTTTGGGACGTCCGGTGGTCGTGAAAGGCGCTATACGACAAAGGTGGAACTAAACCAACCCGCGCAATCTCCAGGCCAGATCCAAGACCACCCCAACCTCTGTCGTCAAGCTACAGTATGCAGACGAAGCCTGCGTCTGCGCATATACAAAGGCTGCACTCTAGGACATAGTCAACATATTTATTGAGGCGTACGAAAGCATGCGCCTTACACTAAACATCAGTAAGACAAAGGTCCTCCACTAGCCTGTCCTCACTGTACAGTACTGCCCCCTAGTCATCAAGATCTACGCCGCGGCCCTGGACACCGTGGACCACTTCCCATATCTCTGGAGTCTCCTATCAACAAGAGCAGGCATCGACGACGAGATCCAACACCGCCTCCAGTACGCCAGTGTAGCCTTCGGCCGCCTGAGGAAAAGAGTGTTTGAAGACCAGGCACTCAAAACTGCCACCAAGTTCATGGGCTACAGGGCTGTAGTAATACCTGTCCTCCTGTATGGCTCAGAGACATGGACTATGTACAGTAGACACCTCAAGTTGCTGGAGAAATACCACCAACGATGTCTCCGCAAGATCCTACAAATCCTCTGGGAGGATAGGTGCACCAACATCAGCGTCCTCAATCAGGCTAACATGCTCAGCATTGAAGCACTGACCACACTCGATCAGCTCTGCTGGGCAGGCCATATAGACCGCATGCCAGACACGGGACTCCCAAAGCAAGTGCTCTACTCGGAGCTCCTTCATGGCAAACGAGCCAAAGGTGGGCAGCGGAAACGTTACAAGGACACCCTCAAAACCTCCCTGATAAAGTGCAACATCACCACTGATACCTGGGAGTCCCTGGCCAAAGACCGCCGAAAGTGGGGGAAGTGCATCCGGGAGTGCGCTGAGCACCTCGAATCTCGTCGCCGAGAGCATGCAGAAATCAAGCGCAGACAGCGGAAAGAGCGTGCAGCAAACCAGTCCCACCCACCCTTTCCCTCAACGACTATCTGTCCCACCTGTGACAGAGTCTGTGGCTCTCGTATTGGAATGTTCAGCCACCAAAGAACTCACTTCAGGAGTGGAAGCAAGTCTTCCTCGATTGTGAGGGACTGTCTACGATGATCATGATGATAATGATAAATGCCTTGTCTCTGGGTTGGGTGTCATTGTGCAAAATACAATGGATTGACCCTCCCAGCAGGGATGGTGGGCTGGCTTCCGCACGCATGCGCGGCGCCGTGGTCCTCCAGTGGACCGTGATGCTGCACGGGGCAGCGCCAGCCCGCCATGTTGTGATTTACTCTCTCTCGACGAGCAAACATTTCAATCGGGCCTTTTATTTATTTTTCTGCCTTTCTCTGGGCTCCCGGACGGGGTGAAGTGAATCGGGATCCGGGTTGATGCAGCTGCGACGGCAGACTTAAAGCGAAAGACACTCGGAGCAGCACGATGGCCTGCAACGCACAAGGTAATTCTCCCCAGGCGCGGGTCCATTGAGTGGGTGGGTGGAGGGGGAAACACAAACAAGTCACTGAATTACAAATAGTTCGCCTTTAGTTTAAAGCCGGCGGGCCTGGGCCTGGAGGTGGAGGTGACCAAAGCCCGGCGTGTGAAGAGAGCGAGGCCTAGACCTTGGTCCGGCGCCGGCCTTAGAGTCGCAACCCAGCCCAGCCTGGGCCTGGTTGTCGCTGCCTGGCTCGCTTCTGGAGGCCGGTGCGGCGGCGGGGTGGACGGTTCCATCGCTGACCGTCTCCTCCTCCCCCTCCCCGGTGGGTTGCGGTTTTACGATCCCTAAATGCGGGGAAGGTGTTGTGTCTGTTGTAACCCATCTTTCTCCAGCCCTCCCCCTTTTTCCAGTCCCAGACATTATTTACAATATTTATTGAAAGGGAACCCGGTGACTGGAATTATAAAAACGTGTACTAATGGAAGAAAGCAGCGCAGATAGATTATTCTCTCTGCATTGTTTTCTTCCATTAGTACATGTGGTGATGATTGGACAAAGAGTTGGCCACTTTGAAAACTAATATGTTTACCATTTAGTATCAAAAGCTACAAATTCCTGCTTGTATTTATTTAATCACCGCCTCTTGGTTTATTTTTTTCTTTTCTTTTTTTCCAATCGTGGCACGATGCACCATACTAGTTCACTTTGGTGTCTGAATAATGAAATGATATATAATGTAGCAGATCTCTTGCTGTGTTACTCACAATCTGGAGCACATTTTTGATGTTTAGGTCCCAAACTGGCCTGTGCCTTTTAAGGCCACAGCTTTAAATGAGCAAAATCCATGTGATTATAACTGCCTAAATCTATCAAATGTCAGTTCTAATTATTTGTAAATTTCAGGTTCTTGATCAATAATTACATTTTAATAGTTAAATTCCTATTGTTTAAATAATTGAATTCATTTTTTAATGCTTCAAAATAGACTTTGAATTATCAAATTTACACGAAAGTTTACATGCTTTATGGTTGCCAGCACAAAATGAGTGACAAGATGCAAGTATATTCTATGGAGTTCCTGAGTTGCACTGTTTACCAACTGGCAGCAGTTGAGTATTTCATTCAATACAAGTGCTGAGAAATGTTAGCAGTTTCATGAGTGTGCATGTTAGAGGAAAACAGCATACCCATTATATAATAAATCATAAATGTATGGGAAAATAATAAAGAAAAAGTAGTGCTGATTTGTTGCTGAATCTTCCCCCATCCCCACAAAGTATTGGTGTATGAAATAATTTAAAAGAAATGGGAGGCGACTAACCACACATTTCCAGAGATGAATTTGGAGAACAAATAAGTTTTGGGGTATTGAAATACAATTCAGATTTTAATTAATGTTTTGGATGTTCTAGAGCTTTAAAGGAACAAATATCAGGACTGAGGGCCATGCAAAACTGGAGAGAACTCACTCAAAGAGCTGTGGTCATCTGTCAGTATATCATCTTCATGGTGTTCCTGGTTTTTGGGAAACCTAATTTCTAAAACCCAGTGTCAACAGTGATCCATTTGAGCAGTTGACTGTATTAAGGGAATGTTTTTCTCTTTGGCCTTACTTTTTTTCCCTCCTGTTCTCTCTCCTTTTCAAATTCATTTCGTCATGTTCATTTTTTTCAACATGAAGCACCAGAATTAAGTATCCAGATTGCACGAAGACTGTCCTGGATCTGGTGGTTGCCTCGGAAAGAAAGTGTAACATATAAACATGAATGCTGTGTTTAAAAAAAAATGAAAAGTGACAGCAAGTCAAACATTTCGAATGTTGCATTTATATGACAATTATCCACCTTAGACTGATGGTCATAGACAGTGCCTCATACATTGCCTGGCTTTAACTACTGCTCTGCTCATGCCAAAGCTCTGCACACTTATAAAGCACACAGTTACACTGAGCTTTCTGTTCCCGCGAGTTTTACACTTGTTCTCAAGTCAGATTGATCTTTGATTCTGAATTTACATTGCAACTTAAGCGATGGTACTAAAATCGTAGCGTAGATGCACTGAGTTTTACGTGTCACTTGTGTTTATATAGTGCACTTGATGTATCTTAGAGTTTGTGACAGTTTGAACTAATATAGTTATGTTTCTTCAAATGTGTGGTTTTATGCCATACACCCATTTCATACTGGTTTCATTTACAATGTATCCTTGTGAAAATCCACAGTGATGATATGTCCTGGTTAGTATTCATTTGAAAAATAAATTCTGTTTATTTAAAAAAAAATACAAAAATAAATGTTAGCTTTATTCTGGATGGTGTCGAGCTTCTTGAGTGTCATTGTGGCTGCAATTATCCAGGCAAATGGTGAGGCTTCGAGCCTTGTAGATGGTGGAGAGGCTTAAAGGGTCAGGAGATGAGTCACTCGTTGAAGAGTACTCAGCTTCTGCTCTGCTGTTGCAGACATGGTGTTGATATGGCATTTCCAGACAGGTCATCATTGATCAGAAACTTATCAAGATGTTAATGGTGGGGGACTTGGTAATCGTGATATTGTTGAAGGGAGATGGTGGTGGGGGGGGCGGGGAGGAGGTCAAAGGGATGTGGTGGTATGCAGTTCTACTGATGGCCCACAGTACCTCATGGTGCCCAGTTTTGGACCGCTCGATTTGGCCATAGTCTGTCAAACATAATATAGTGGAGTGCCACACTACACGAAGTGGGTCTTTTTGATGTCGAAATGGAATTTTGTCAGTTGCTAACGTTGCTTGAGGCTGTTGAATTGTATACTTGTGTCCTCATTCATTTACATTTAATCAGAAATTTGTTTGACTTTCTCTCACTTTTCATTAGATTTTGCATTCTCGACCTTGAATTATATGGGCATCAGTCAGACGGATTGTTGGTATAAACCATAAAATACAGTTTGTGTTGCTCAGCTGATACTTGTGCAATTGGTCCTTTACAACCATTTAATGTACATATGAATCCTTTGTCTTACATTTATTTTGGACAATTATATCTGAGCAATATTTCAACACTGACAATTTCTCATCTTGACCACAAAAGGTTAAGTAAGATCAGTAAGTTTAGAAATTGTTAGTACAATGTATACATTTAAACTGTTTGGTAGTATTTCTGGAGAGTGACTTGTGTTTGGCTAATTAAATCTTTGTTTTTTTGTTTTTATAGAAGATGAATTTGACCAGGTTGATAAACCCGGTGCTGAGAGATTTCGGAGAAGACGAACTACCAATGAAGAATGGGACAGGTAACTCAAGAATTTGATTCTTGGAGAGTATTTTCAAAATTCTGAATTGCTCTCTGTTAAACAAATGGTTAACAAATGCGTCTGTTACTAGCAGATGATAGACTCATCTTCAAAAAATGATTGGAGAAATTTCTTTCAATGGGTGGATGCCGGGAGGTTGTATTTTTGTAGAAAAAGCAAAGTCTACTTCCTTCTATTGAATTGACTCATTAAGACCCTCAATCCTGCAGGGCATTCCTCCTGCTTTTCTAAGTCTATGCAGTTGGGTCCTTACTTAGTCTGTTAGGGATGGCGAGTAGCTCAGTATAATATTCTCTCCAGGCCTCTGGGATAGTCCCATAGACTACTGGTCTCAGCAGTCTTTGATACTAGCTCAGAGGAACTCTTTTATTCATTACTAACTTTAGCGAACAAAAAAACACTCGAGTATCATGATTGTGTGATTACACCCCCTTGTGAATGAATCAACTCTCTGATCCCACTACATCTCCCGAAAGACTCTGGCGGCCTAACAACATGCTGCACCATAATCTATCTTTGCAGCAGTGCTTGCTTGCTCTGAAGAGGCTAAAAGTAAAACTTTAAGGACCCTTTGCTTATGTCTAATAACTTTCCCTTGCTGTTGCTGTTACTTAACAGGTTGCTGCTTAATGCAGGAACATCTAGTTTCAGCTTTTTTGATTTCAGCTATACAGGTAAGGAAATCATTGATCAAGTCAGCTGCCTTAGAATCCACACTATTGGCAGTTGTACAGATCTAGTTGCAGGAGTCTTGGTTAGCAATATCTTCTGTGTGGTTAATTGCCTTGGTCTGATCACTTGAAACACAGAGGCCATCAGCCTAAGACAAGTAATAGTTGCTCTCTTGATGAAATAGATTCCCACAATCAGGTTCTTGGACTTGCTTACCCTCACTGGGGGAAAGTAAGGATAAAATATCACAGTGAAAGTCATCCCCAGTCCATTTGTACATCTAGTGGCTCTTTACAAAGTCGCAGAGGCATGGGCTATTTACGCTGATTGCCCATTCTCTTGGTGGGTCGTAATGCTGAGGGTAGTTGTGAGCAAGGGGATGTGGGACTCAGCATGACTGTTGTTTCAAAGAGCCAGATGGACTGAATGGTCTCCTGTGCTGCAAGTTTCTATGATTTTATTCTATGAAAATAATTCTTCAAATGGAGCAGAAAGCCAATAAAGCTTAATTAGTTTTCAGCTATGGTTAATTTAGATATTTCACGATGGAGTTTAGCAGCCCCTCTGAGCCAGTTTTAAATAAAGTATGCAGAAAGTTGAATAATTAAAAAAAAAAGAGGTAGTGATCGTGACATTTACTCTTCCAACTCAAGGTAGCTACCAAAGTTAAATTTGCATGGTTGTAATGGTATATGGATTTAGTGTTGTGCTTCATCTGCTATTAAAACTGCATCAAGAATTATATGGACTACATAATACCATAGTTTCATAGTGCTATGTGACATAGAAACATAGACATAGAAAATAGGTGCAGGAGTAGGCCATTCGGCCCTTTGTGCCTGCACCACCATTCAGTAAGATCATGGCTGATCATTCACCTCAGTACCCTTTTCCTGCTTTCTCTCCATACCCCTTGATCTCTTTAGCCATAAGAGCCATATCTAACTCCCTCTTGAATATATCCAATGAACTGGCATCAACAACTCTCTGCGGTAGGGAATTCCACAGGTTAACAACTCTCTGAATGAAGAAGTTTCTCCTCATCTCAGTCCTAAATGGCTTACCCTTATCCTTAGACTGTGTCCCCTGGTTCTGGACTTCCCCAACGTCGGGAACATTCTTCCTGCATCTAACCTGTCCAGTCCCGTCAGAATTTTATATGTTTCTATGAGATCCCCTCTCATTCTTCTGAACTCCAGTGAATACAGGCCCAGTCGATCTAGTCTCTCCTCATGTCAGTCTTGCCATCCCGGAAATCAGTCTTGTGAACCTTCGCTGCACTCCCTCAAACAGGCACTTAGTTATGAAGAATTTTCATTGGTTGACGGCTTTTCTATATGTTATTGAGAGCAAAACACAATTATAAAAAGGCAAAGAAATCATAAATTATACTTGTGCTGATAGCTGAAGTTGTTTTGAAACAATTAAGTTGAAGTACCAGCCAGAATAACTTCAGCTCTCCG
Source organism: Pristiophorus japonicus (assembly GCF_044704955.1). Lineage (NCBI taxonomy): Eukaryota > Metazoa > Chordata > Chondrichthyes > Pristiophoridae > Pristiophorus > Pristiophorus japonicus. The sequence continues at coordinate 270,132,303 of NC_091981.1, read as the reverse complement.
TTTACACTACAGCAGCAGATTCGGACGGTCGCAAAATAAATTCCAGTGTGAAGTGCATGCATGTAGAAGCGATTTGTAATGTTGCAGCATGTCTTGCCTTTTATTGATGCTGATGTAATTATTAGATTACCAGTTATATATACTTAGTGTACAGTCCCAGGGCTTGTTGAAGTAAGCTTACATATATTTCCCATGATGCTGTGTACAGGAGACTTGGAGAATATTAGTTATTCCTTGATTCCTGTGCTATAAGAACTTGAAGGAATGATTCAAAAATATTTGCTGGATTAGTATGCATCATAATCATTAGTAATACTTAGCTATAAGAATAAGGCTAGTAGCCAGTGAGGCAGAAATTATATCAGCTTCCTTATCGAACACATTTTGGAAAAGACCGGTTTAAAAAAAAACATGAAAAATGGAACAAGAAAAAGGCATCAAGCTCGCTCCTTCCACATATAAGAACATAAGAATTAGGAGCAGGAATAGGCCATACAGCCCCTCGAGCTTGCTCCGCCATTCAATAAGATCATAGCTGATCTTTGACCTCAACTCCACTTTCCTTGATTCCTCGAGTCCAAAAATCTATCTATCTCAGCCTTGAATATACTCACGACTCAGCATCTGCAGCCCTTTGGGGTAAAGAATTTCAAAGATTCACAACCCTCTGAATGAAAAAATTGCTCCTCATCTCAGTCTTAAATGGCTTACCCCTTATCCTGAGACTGTGACCCCTGGTTCTAGAACTCCATCCAGGGGAAACAACCTCAGCATCTACCTTGTCAAACCCCCTCAGAATCTTGTATGTTTGAATGAGTTCACCTCTCGTTCTTCTAAACTCCAGAGAGTATAAGCCCAGTATACTCGATCTTTCCTCATAGGACAACCTTCTCATCCCTCAATCTAGTGAACCTTAGTTGCACTGCCTCAAAGATAAGTAAGTCCTTCCTCACATAAGGAGACCGGAACTGTGCACAGCACCACGTTTCACCAAAGCCCTGTACAATTGTAGCAAGACTTCCTTACTCTTGCAGTCCAACTCTCTTGCAATAAAGGCCAACATACCATTTGTCTTCCTAATTGCTTGCTGTACCTGCATGTTACCTTTCTGTGTTTCCTGTACGAGGATACCTAAATCTCTGAACATCAACATTTAATAGTTGTCACCATTTAAAAATAGTCTGTTTTTCTATTCTTTCGACCAAAGTGAATAACCTCACATTTCCCCAGATTATACTCCATCTGCCACCTTATTGCCCACTCACTTAGCCTGTCTAAAGTGGAGATTAAATAATTAACCTCGACACCGTCTGTTAGGAATTAGACACATGTCCGTTTATTTTACTTGCAAGGGAGAAACGAACCTGCAAATCAGCCCCTGCTGACTCCTCGTTCTCCCCGAACAAAGAACACACAGGGTTTTTATACAGTTACTCGGCCTTTAATGGCCGGACATTCAATACATGAGACATACATTGATTCAAATGGTCAAAACCCTTGTCGCTCAAAGCAAAGGTACGATACTGACCACGCTTGTCCCCAGTACTTTTCCACAAACCTCACCTGAGTCCTGGGAGTGATTAAAATACATTGGAATATTATCTTGCCTCTCTTGCGCCTTGCTATGAGTTATACCAGAGTGGCCCCCCTTTCAGACTGCAGCATCTTAATTGTGCTTCGTTATGTGACCTTTGCTTTTCTAAGACCAGGTCCCTCATCCATCTTGTTATTTCAGGCGAGTGGTGCCTATTTTGTCACTGCAACCCTGCAACAACTCAGCTGTCCTGCTGCTTCAGCAGTGTAGAAGCTGTTGCTACCCTGGCTTTTGCACGTTCACATTTAACCCTTTATCCATGTCTGGTTCTCTGTCCAGTGTGACCTATTGTCCCACTTCACTGTCTATATCCTTTTGCAGGCTCTTTGTGTTCTCCTCGCAGTTTACTTTCCTACCTAGCTTTGTATCATCAGCAAACTTAGATACATTGCACTTGGTTTCTTCATCTAAGTCATGAATATATATTGTAATTAGCTGAGGCCCATGCAACACCCCACTAGTTGCAGCCTGCCCTGAAAAATGATCCGTTTATCCTACTATTTTCTGTCCGTTAACCAATCCTCTATCCATGCTAATATATTATCACAACCCCATTTGCCATTATTATTGGGTAGCAACGTTTTATGTGGCACCTTATCGAATACCTTTTGGAAATCCAAATATACTACATCCACTGGTTCCCCTTTATCTACGCTGCTAGTTACATCCTCAAAAACTCCAATAAATTTGTCAACAGTTTCCCTTTCATAAAACAAAATTAATTATGCCTGATCATATGATGATTTTCTAAGTGCCCAGTTACCATTTCCTTAATAATGGATTCCAGCATTTTGCTGACAACTGATATCAGGCTAACTGGCCTGTAGTTCCCTGTTTTCTCTCTCCCTCCTTTCTTGAATAGCGAGGTTACATATGCTACATTCCAATCTGCTGGGACTGTTCTAGAATCTAGGGAATTTTGGAAGATCACAACCAATGCATCCGCAATCTCTGCAGCCACCTCTTTTCGAACCCTAGGATATAGACCATCAGGTGCAGGGGAGTTGTCTGCTTTCCCATTAGTTTCTCGACTGATAATTAGTTGAAGTTCCTCACTCTTATTAGCTCCTTGGTTTCTTGCTATTTTTGGTTGTGCCTTTGACTGTGAAGACAGATACAAAATATTTGTTTAAATTCTCTGCCATTTCTTTATTCCCCAATATAATTTGTCCTGTCTCAGTCTCTAAGGGATCAACCCTTACTTTTGCTACTCTCTTCCTTTTTACATACTTGTCGAAACTCTTACAATTTTCAAAATGTTTCTTGCTAGTTTACATGCATTCTATTTTCTCTTTTTTTAATCAATTTTTTGGTCATCCTTTGCTGGTTTCTAAAGCTCTCCCAATCCTCAGGCTTACTACTATTCTTCACAACATTATAAGCCTCTTCTTTTAATCAAATAATATCCTTAACTTTTTTAGTTCGCCACGGATGGATTACTTTTCCTGTGGAGTTTTTATTAATATATTGTACATTTGTTGAGAATTTTTGAATATTTCTTACAAATATTTGCCACTGCTTATCTAAAGTCGCATCTTTTAATCTAATTTTCTAATCTACCTTCACCAACTCTCCACCATACCTATGTAAATGCCTTTATTTAAGTCTAAGATTCACATTTCGGACATAACTATTTCACTATCGCGCTCAATGTGAAATTCTTATCATCTCTTTCCCCAGAGTATCCTTTACTATGAGATTGCTAATTAACCCTGTCTCCTTACACAATACAAGTTTTAAAATAGTCTCTTCCCTGGTTGGTTGTATGACGTATGATGATGTGGATGATGTGGAATCTATATGGGTAGAGCTGCAGAATACCAAAGGACAAAAAACGTTAGTGGGAGTTGTGTACAGACCTCCAAACAGTAGTAGTGATGTTGGGGAGGGCATCAAACATGAAATTAGGGGTGCGTGCAATAAAGGTGCAGCAGTTATAATGGGTGACTTTAATATGCACATAGATTGGGTTAACCAAACTGGAAGCAATACGGTAGAGGAGGATTTCCTGGAGTGCATAAGGGATGGTTTTTTAGACCAATATGTCGAGGAACCAACTAGGGGGGAGGCCATCTTAGACTGGGTGTTGTGTAATGAGAGAGGATTAATTAGCAATCTCGTTGTGCGAGGCCCCTTGGGGAAGAGTGACCATAATATGGTGGAATTCTGCATTAGGATGGAGAATGAAACAGTTAATTCAGAGACCATGGTCCAGAACTTAAAGAAGGGTAACTTTGAAGGTATGAGGCGTGAATTGGCTAGGATAGATTGGCGAATGATACTGAAGGGGTTGACTGTGGATGGGCAATGGCAGACATTTAGAGACCGCATGGATGAACTACAACAATTGTACATTCCTGTCTGTCGTAAAAATAAAAAAGGGAAGGTGGCTCAACCGTGGCTATCAAGGGAAATCAGGGATAGCATTAAAGCCAAGGAAGTGGCATACAAATTGGCCAGAAATAGCAGCGAACCCGGGGACTGGGAGAAATTTAGAACTCAGCAGAAGAGGACAAAGGGTTTGATTAGGGCAGGGAAAATGGAGTACGAGAAGAAGCTTGCAGGGAACATTAAGACGGATTGCAAAAGTTTCTATAGATATGTAAAGAGAAAAAGGTTAGTAAAGACAAACGTAGGTCCCCTGCAGTCAGAATCAGGGGAAGTCATAACGGGGAACAAAGAAATGGTGGACCAATTGAACAAGTACTTTGGTTCGGTATTCACTGAGGAGGACACAAACAACCTTCCGGATATAAAAGGGGTCGGAGGGTCTAGTAAGGAGGAGGAACTGAGGGAAATCCTTATTAGTCGGGAAATTGTGTTGGGGAAATTGATGGGATTGAAGGCCGATAAATCCCCAGGGCCTGATGGACTGCATCCCAGAGTACTTAAGGAGGTGGCCTTGGAAATAGTGGATGCATTGACAGTCATTTTCCAACATTCCATTGACTCTGGATCAGTTCCTATGGAGTGGAGGGTAGCCAATGTAACCCCACTTTTTAAAAAAGGAGGGAGAGAGAAACCAGGGAATTACAGACCGGTCAGCCTGACATCGGTAGTGGGTAAAATGATGGAATCAATTATTAAGAATGTCATAGCAGTGCATTTGGAAAGAGGTAATATGATAGGTCCAAGTCAGCATGGATTTGTGAAAGGGAAATCATGCTTGACAAATCTTCTGGAATTTTTTGAGGATGTTTCCAGTAAAGTGGACAAGGGAGAACCAGTTGATGTGGTATATTTGGACTTTCAGAAGGCTTTCGACAAGGTCCCACACAAGAGATTAATGTGCAAAGTTAAAGCACATGGGATTGGGGGTAGTGTACTGACATGGATTGAGAACTGGTTGTCAGACAGGAAGCAAAGAGTAGGAGTAAATGGGGACTTTTCAGAATGGCAGGCAGTGACTAGTGGGGTACCGCAAGGTTCTGTGCTGGGGCCCTAGCTGTTTACACTGTACATTAATGATTTAGACGAGGGGATTAAATGTAGTATCTCCAAATTTGCGGATGACACTAAGTTGGGTGGCAGTGTGAGCTGCAAGGAGGATTCTATGAGGCTGCAGAGCGACTTGGATAGGTTAGGTGAGTGGGCAAATGCATGGCAGATGAAGTATAATGTGGATAAATGTGAGGTTATCCACTTTGGTGGTAAAAACAGAGAGACAGACTTATTATCTGAATGGTGACAGATTAGGAAAAGGGGAAGTGCAAAGAGACCTGGGTGTCATGGTACATCAGTCATTGAAGGTTGGCATGCAGGTACAGCAGGCGGTTAAGAAAGCAAATGGCATGTTGGCCTTCATAGCGAGGGGATTTGAGTACAAGGACAGGGAGGTGTTGCTACAATTGGACAGGGCCTTGGTGAGGCCACACCTGGAGTATTGTGTACAGTTTTGGTCTCCTAACCTGAGGAAGGACATTCTTGCTATTGAGGGAGTGCAGCGAAGGTTCACCAGACTGATTCCCGGGATGGCGGGACTGACCTATCAAGAAAGACTGGATCAACTGGGCTTGTATTCACTGGAGTTCAGAAGAATGAGAGGGGACCTCATAGAAACGTTTAAAATTCTGACGGGGTTAGACAGGTTAGATGCAGGAAGAATGTTCCCAATGTTGGGGAAGTCCAGAACCAGGGGACACAGTCTAAGGATAAGGGGGAAGCCATTTAGGACCGAGATGAGGAGGAATTTCTTCACCCAGAGAGTGGTGAACCTGTGGAATTCTCTGCCACAGAAAGTTGTTGAGGCCAATTCACTAAATATATTCAAAAAGGAGTTAGATGAAGTCCTTACTACTAGGGGGATCAAGGGGTATGGCGAGAAAGCAGGAATGGGGTACTGAAGTTGCATGTTCAGCCATGAACTCATTGAATGGCGGTGCAGGCTAGAAGGGCCGAATGGCCTACTCCTGCACCTATTTTCTATGTTTCTTTGTCTATGTTTCTATGTATTGTTCTAGGAAACTGTCTCGAATGCATTCTAAGAACTAGTCCTCCAGACTACCTTTGCCAATTTGATAGAATCACCCTGTAGTGGTCATTATTGCACATATTTAATATTCTGACAGATAGTTCTACATAATTTTTCCTCCATTTCTATGGATAATGAATCCAGCATATCTGAAATGGAACTGCGTAAGCCACACTCCTATTCGCATTCTCAATTGTCTATGATAATTTTTCTGCGTGTTGGAAAAAGAAAGACTTGCATTTATATAGCGCCTTTCATGACCTCGGGATGTCCCAAAGTGCTTTACAACCAATTAAGTATTTTTTGAAGTGTAGCCACTGTTGTATCTGCTGTAATCGTGGCAGACCAATTAGCGCATAGTAAAGTCCCACAAACAGCAATAAGATAATTATCAGAAAATCTGTTCTAGTGATGGTTGAGTAAAGACCATTTGGAGTTGGGCTTTTCTGGGAGGCCAATAGGAGTCAGGATTGCCAGCCTTATTAAAACAAAACTCTGCTAATGTAGAGAAACTTGCACTTTAGAGATTTAGAGATATGGAGTTCATTTGGAATTGTCTCCGCAATGCTCGACGTTGTAATGTACAGAGAACGATAAGTGAAGGAAAGTGTGTGTGAGGTGGCTCGAAGGACTTTGTAGTCGTCTGCTTCTGCTACCTGATTTACTGTAAAGTAATAACTCCATTAATTCCATTTTAGTCATATCAACAGTTTTGTTTCTCAACATACTGACTACCGGTATATACTGTCTGGTAAAAATAGAACTCAACCCTCTGGCGAATGAATGAAAGTAAGTATCATGTAAGTTTAAACTGAAGTTCTATAATTTTTATTTGCTGCTCACACTAGGCCAGCACTGAATTTTCATTCACAAATTTAAAAAAAATGCACTGGCAGACCTCCTGTGGCAGCCCTCGCAGTGATTTGAGAGTTTTATAGGATTTGGGTGTTGTGCCAAATAGTATGACCAGGGATATTGATTTGTCCATGGCCCAGAGATGTGGCAGTACTTGAATGGGATCTCTGTTTGAGCACTACGGAGGGAGTTCTGGGAACACTATTGTAGGTCCTGCGATATGGGAGAATTAGGAAGGAAGGAAGGTTCTGAGAGCATTGAGATGGGTCTTGGGATCTGGGAGTTGGGAATATGTCTGAAGAACAGTGTGCATATCAGGAAATTGCACACTTCATTCAGGTAATTCTGGCTTTGGATGTGCAGTTTCCTGATATGTGCTGCTGACGTGCCAGGAGTGTGGAAGCAGAAAATGTACCCTTAAGTGCTGTAAGGAATGCACCGAGTGTAGGAGCGGAAAATCTATCCTCCAATGCACTATTGATGAGAAATGCATTTCCAGTCTTTTCATTTTCTTTTATAAGAAACCAAAATTACAAATGATACTGATCACAGGTGTATCTCAGGAGTTCAAAACACAAAAGCAGCAGTTAATAAATGTCACATCTCAAGTAAAGCTTTGAGAATTCAATTCTGTTTTATTTCAAAGTCTTCTGGATAAAAAACACAAGCTTTCAAAACTGCACAAGGTGTGAGGACAAAATGCTGCTGATGCACAGAATGCCTACAAGCAAACTACACATGCAGTCGGAAGCTTTGCCCAATTGTTGTGTAGTAAATGTATAAAGTCAAAGCCAAGTGGCTGAGAGCTTCAAGGAAAGACTCCAGGGGTTAAATTACAGGGAGAGACTACACAAACTCGGATTGTATTCTCTGGAATTTAGAAGGTTAAGGGGTGATTTGATTGAAGTTTTCAAGATACTAAGGGGAACAGATAGGATAGATATAGAGAAATTATTTCCGTTGGTTGGGGAGTCTCGGAATAGGGGGCATAGTCTAAAAATTAGAGTCAGACCTTTCAGGAGAGAAATGAGAAAGCACTTCAACACGCAAAGGTGGTAGAAGTTTGGAAATCTCTTCTGCAAATGGCAATTGATGCTGGATCAATTGTTAATTTAAAATCTAAGATTGACTGATTTTTGTTAACCAAAGGTATTGAGGGATATGGGGCAAAGGCGGGTATATATAGAGTTAGGTTGCAGATCAGCCATGATCTCATTGAATGATGGAACAAGCTCGAAGGGCAAAATGGTCTCCTCCAGTTCTATGTTAATAAAAGAAAGTACTTGCATTTATATAATGTTTTTCATGACTTCAGGTGTTCCAAAGCTTTCACGGTTATGAAGTACATTTGAAGTGTAGCCACTGTTGTAACCTAGGGAAATGCAGCAGCCAAATTACGTATAAAAGGTTCCCATAAACAACAATTAGATAATGACCAGATTATTTTAGTGTCTTAAATAAAATACAATTTTATTGGACAGGTGACCAAAAGCTTTGTCATAGTGGTAGGTTTTAAGGAGCGTCTTAAAGTAGGACAGAGAGGTGGAGAGATTTAGGGATAGAATTCCAGAGCTTGGGCATGGCTGCCAATGGAAGGGCAAAGTAAATGGATGCACAGGAGGCCAGAATTGGAGAAACACCGAGCTCTCGGAGGGTTATAAGGCTGGAGGAGGTTACAGGAATGATTGTGGGGACAAGGATGTTGGGATTTGACTGCACGGACAAGAATTTTAAATTTGAGGCGTTTCTGGACCGGGAGCGAATGTAAGTCAGTGAGCACAGGGGTGATGGATAAATTGGACTTAGTGAGAGTCAGGATACAGTAGCAGAGCTTTGGAAATTTACGGAGGGTGTAAGATATTATACTAGTGGAGGTTCCATGACACAAGGCACGTTGGTGAATATGGTCTCTGTTACTTGTGTCTCTTGCCTTTGTGATTCTTTCTCTTTTCCTCTTCTTTTTGGGTGGAAGGTGTTGCGTGGTGTGGTGAGGAAAGAAGCTGCCAAGACTAGTGGGGAAAATGTGAACTGCAGGCCAGAGTGGCTCCCTTCCCATCTCCACCGCATTACTCCCAATTGTGTCTCATACTTCTTCACCTTCCTACCACCAATTGGAGCTAGGCCATTTAGAAGTGAATTCAGGAAGGACTTTTTCACAGAAATGGCAGTAGAAATCTGAAACACCCCCCCAAAATGTTGTGAATGCTGAGTCAATTAAAATTTTAAAGTCAGCGATTGATAGATTTTTGCTACATAAGGGTATCAAGGTATATGGTGCCACAGCAGGGAAATGGAGTTGAGATACAGATTAGCCATGATCAAATAGAATGGCACTACAGACTTGAGGAGTTGAATGGCTTATTCCTGTTTTAGATGGGGTTTATATTGGTTTGTTGAAGTTTTGCATCATAATGCAAATGGGCTTCATTTTAAGGGTTGTCTTAATACAACTGATGTGCCGTTGAAATTCTGAAAGTTGAATTTCATTATGCTTTATATTCAGAGTCTATTGATTTACACCAATTATGGAGCAATTGTGAGAACTGCAAACTAATCTTCAAAGACTGAATCTTAGTGAATGCTTATGTTGAGAAAATCTACAACAATATAGCCGTGTCTGTTAAAGCACTCTTATACAGGTGGTTGGGTTCTATGTGCAAACAGTACAAGTTTATGCTGCTAAATTGAACTCCCTTTTTGTGAGTCTAAATTCTGCCAGGGACCTAAGGTTATCCTTATTAGGCGGGAAATTGATGGGATTGAAGTATGATAAACCTCTTGGGGCCTGATAGTCTGCATCCCAGAGTACTTAAGGAAGTGGCCCTAGAAATAATGGATGCATTGGTGATTATTTTCCAACAGTCTATTGACTCTGGATCAGTTCTTATGGACTGGAGGGTAGCTAATGTAACACCACTTTTTAAAAAAAAATGAGGGAGAGAGAAAACGGGTAATTATAGACCGGTTAGCCTGACATCAGTAGTGAGGAAAATGTTGGAATCAATTATTCAAGATGAAATAACAACGGATTTGGAAAGCAGTGACAGGATCGGTCCAAGTCAGCATGGATTTATGAAAGGGAAATCATGCTTGACAAATCTTCTGAAATTTTTTGAGGATGTGACGAGTAGAGTGGACAAGGGAGAACCAGTGGATGTGGTGTATTTGGACTTTCAAAAGGCCTTTGACAAGGTCCCACACAAGAGATTGGTGTGCAAAATTAAAGCACATGGTATTTGGGATAATGTACTGGCGTGGATAGAGAACTGGTTGGCAGACAGGAAGCAGAGAGTCGGGATAAAGGGGTCCTTTTCAGAATGGCAGGCAGTGACTAGTGGAATGCCGCAGGGCACAGTGCTGGGACCCCAGCTATTTACAACATACATTAATGATTTAGATGAAGGAATTGAGTGTAATATCTCCAAATTTGCAGATGACACTAAACTGGGTGGCGGTGTAAGCTATGAGGAGGACGCTAAGAAGCTGCAAGGTGATTTGGACAGATTAGGTGAGTGGGCAAATGCATGGCAGATGCAGTATAATCTCAGAGATTATCCACTTTGGTGGCAAAAACACGAAAGCAGAATATTATCTGAATGGCGGCAGATTAGGAAAAGGGGAGGTGCAATGAGACCTGGGTGTCAGGGGTACATCAGTCATTGAAAGTTGGCAGGCAGGTACAGCAGGCGGTGAAGAAGGCAAATGGTATGTTGGCCTTCATAGCTAGGGGATTTGAGTATAGGAGCAGGGAGGTCTTACTGCAGTTGTACAGGGCTTTGGTGAGGCCTCACCTGGAATAGCGTGTTCAGTTTTGGTCTCCTAATCTGAGGAAGGACGTTCTTGCTATTGAGGGAGTACAGCGAAGGTTCACCAGACTGATTCCGGGGATGGCTGGACTGACATATGAGGAGAGACTGGATCGACTGGGCCTTTATTCACTGGAGTTTAGAAGAATGAGAGGGGATCTCATAGAAACATTAAAAATTCTGATGGAACTGGACAGGTTAGATGCAGGAAGAATGTTCCCGATGTTGGGGAAGTCCAGAACCAGGGTACACATTCTAAGGATAAGGGGTAAGCCATTTAGGACTGAGATGAGGAGAAACTTCTTCACTCAGAGAGTTGTTAACCTGTGGAATTCCCTGCTGCAGAGAATTGTTGACGCCAGTTCGTTAGATATATTCAAGAGGGAGTTAGATTTGGTCCTTACGGCTAAAGGGATCAAGGGGTATGGAGAGAAAGCAGGAAAGGGGTACTGAGGTGAATGATCAGCCATGATCTTATTGAATGGTGCTTCAGGCTCGAAGTGCCGAATGGCCTACTCCTGCACCTATTTTCTATGTTTCTTTCAGGGAGAACCAGATCACTGACCTCTGTCGCCCTAGAATCCGAACAATAAAAGTGGCTTTTGATACTGTTGAAGTAGTCGTTCGTACTTGCGTCGTCAATGAGGTCATCTAAGCAAGTTTAAGAGCTTACAGTTGTGTCCAATGCTGCAACTTACTCATCATTGTGAATATAACTGTCTAGTTGAATTATGCAAAGATGACAATCACTGCAAAGCTAGGTGTAGGGCAGTTTATAGTGAATTTATTTGCATGTAATATTTTGTTTCTGTCTACTTACTGGGTTGTGGAGTGGCATTAAGTCATGGGAGCTGCCTAATTTTTGGCACTAACTTCTCAAGGGATTACTATCTTAGTCCTCCTGTTTGATTTTAAGTGGAATATTTCAGTTGGTTTAGGTCTGAAAATATTCAGGCATCGAGCTGTGTATTTTATAATTGGTGTCTTGGCTGTAGTCTTTTGAAATGTGATTATAATGACCTAAGTATTGCATGCTAAAGTCATGGTTTAATGAGTCTGCAACATACCTAACTTCATTGAATGTAACGGAAACTTAAATGAACTGCAAATATTAGTTTAGTTTCCATTAGTTATAGCAGCACAATCCGGTCAGAATCAGCAGCGAAGATCGTGGAATATAAAATGCAAATGAGCTGCGCCCTAAACCACTTGTGCTTGTATTTTCCATGATCTTTTACGCTGGTCCACAAATCACTTCATCTGAAGCAGGCCCTGCCCACAACTTGCCACACGCTTGGGTCGAAATTGCAGGGTAACGAGCAAATTTCCCGTCAAGCTGCATACCGCTCTGGAGGTCCCGTGCAGGCTGCTCACGGGCTTTTCAATGTAAATCATAGAATCAGAAATTTACAGCATGGAAGGAGGCCATTTCGGCCCATCGTGTCCGCACCGGCCGACAGAGCTGCCCAGCCTAATCCCACTTTCCAGCTCTTGGTCCGTAGACCTGTCGGTTACGGCACTTCAAGCGCACATCCAAATATCTTTTAAATGTGGTGAGAGTTTCTGCCTCTACCACCCTTTCAGGCATTTCCAGACCCCCACCATCCTCTAGGTGAAGAAATTTCTCCTCAAATCTCCTCTAAACCTTCTATCGATTACTTTAAATCTATGCCCTCTGGTTATTGACCCCTCTGCTAAGGGAAATAGGTCCTTCCTATGCACTCTATCTAGGCCCCTCATAATTTTATATACTTCAATAAGGTCTTCCCTCATCGTCCTCTGTTCCAAAGAAAACTACCCCAGCCTATCCAATATTTAGTCATAGCTAAGATGCTCCAGTCCAGGCAACATCCTCGTAATTCTCCTCTGTACCCTATCTTGTGCAACCACATTTTTCCTGTAATGCGGTGACCAGAACTGCATGCAGTACTCTAGTTGTGGTAGAACTAGTGTTTTATACAGTTCAAGCATAAACCTCCCTGCTCTTGTATTCTATGCCTCGGCTAATAAAGGCAAGTATTCCATATGTCTTCTTGACTACCTCATCTACCTGACTTGTTACCTTCATGGATCTGTGGACATGCACTCCAAGGTCCCTTTGTTCCTCTACATTTCTCAGTGTCCAACCATTTAATGTGTATTCCCTTGCCTTGTTAGCCCTCCGCACATGCATTACCTCAAACTTCTCCAGATTGAATTCCATTTGCCACTGTGTGATATCTTCCTGTAGTCCACAGCTTTCTGCTTCATTATCAACCACACAGCTTATTTTAGTGTCATCTGCAAACTTCTCAATCATACCCCTTACATTCAAGTCTAAATCATTGATGTATACCACAAAAAGCAATGGACCTCGTACTGAGCCCTGCGGAACCCCACTGGAAACAGCCTTCCAGTCACAAAAACACCCATGAACACCCTTTGCTTCCTGCCTCTGAGGCAATATTGGATCCAACTTGCCATTTTGCCTTAGATCCCATGGGCTTTTATTTTCGTGACCAGTCTGCCATGTGGGACCTTATCAAAAGCCTTTCTAAAATCCATATACATGACATCAAATGCACTACCCTCATCGATCCTCCTTGTTACCTCCTCAAACAATTCAATCAAGTTAGTCAGACATGACCCTCCCATAACAAATCTGCGCTGACTGTCCTTGATTAATCCCTATCTTTCTAAATGAAGATTAATCCTGTCCCTCAGAATTTTTTCCAATAATTTTCCCACCACCGAGGTTAGGCTGACTGGCCTGTAACTACTCGGTCTATCCCTTTCTCTGTTTTTAAGCAACGTTAGCAGTCCTCTGGCACCATACCCCTGTAGCCAGAAAGGATTGGAAAATCATGGTCAGAGCCTCCGCTATTTCCTCTCTTGATTCTCTTAACCGCCTGGGATACCTTGCATCCGGGCCTGGGGATAAATAACCGCGCATGCGCAAAAAATTGAATCAACCGCACAGCCAGTTAAAGACCATGCGCACCTAAAAAAATAAAAAAAAAGACCGGAATCATCGTTGCCCAGTTTCTGCAATTTCCGCCCGTTTGGGAGAGGTCGTCAGATTGGGGATTTTTTTTTTCGCTGCACAGATACCGGTGGGTAATTCGCACACTGCTCAGATTGAAGTAAGTTACTGCTTTTAAAAGTTATGCATGGATTTAAATTAATTTTAACTTAATAATCAGATCAATGCTCTGAAGGCAGGGCTCATGGCAGTAAAAGATTTGTAGAAAGAGAGAGAAAAAGTGTCCTCACCGTTTGATCTTCAGCCTCACTCTGAAGGATTTTTTTCCCCTAGTGGCTTTTATAGGACCCCTCATCTAAACTTGAGGCCTGATTGGCTCTGCTCCCAGCTGCTGATCGATTTACGCTTGTCTATGCTGCTGTTATATGGATTCAGGGAAATTTTAAATTTGAAAATATACAAATTGGTTTGGGAAGGAACTTGAAGCATAACTTCAAATCGAAAAAAAACATAATTTAAAACACATTTGACACAATTTCCCAGTTGTGACCAAAGTGGAAGATTTGGATCGATTTGAAGCTAAAAACAAATAACAGAAGAGTTCAGAGAGACCAAGGTTGTAGTGAAGCGAAAGAGAGGTTAGAAGCTAGAGTGAAAAAAGAACTAGCTTTTTCTTGCATACAATTTCACTCCTGGTTTTAATTGTAGGCTCAAGTTTCTCGGCAAAGTGTTTTGGGATATTTGGGTCCAGAGGCTAAGATGACAAATAAGCTGTTAGCTTAATGATTTGCCGTCGATAATAGCAACGTCTCTATCTAAGGTCGCAGAAGTAGATTTGTGAACTGACCTTTTATGATGCAAGTGCAGTCAGGGCGGCTTGTTATCACTTGCAAGTGATGTTCAGGTTTTTAAAAGTATAAAATGGTAATACTCAGCAGATCTCACAACATGGAGTAACTGGAAATTTTCCACTAATTATGCAAGTGCAGTTTTTAGTTATGCTGGATTTAGATCAACAACTTGAGCCAAACACAGTGGGCTGTTTTCACTTGTTCTAGTGTGACTTTTTGGCCATAAGAATTTCATAAGAATTCAGAGCTCCATGTTGTAAGATCTGTTAACTTAGTATTATCGTTTTGTATTTTTAAAAACCTGAAAGCCACTTTTGAGTGCAAGTGATACCCAGCTGCCCTGACTGCACTTGCATCAAAAAAGCAGGTCGGTTCACAAATCCACTTGTGCAACTTTGTAGTAGTTTATAATGAAGTTTTCAGTATAGCACTGTATTGTTTTCAAAAAGTAATGCTTTCACTTGAACAGGGAATCTATTTCCCTCCCTGCCCCCGCCCCCCCCAGCATCACTACCCTCAAGGCTAATGAGGAACCAGACTTTCAATCCGAGTTTTGCTTTGTTTACCTGATTACACAATGGATACCTGAGAGCAATTACAAGATCAGTTACGCTGGAGAGATTTGATGATGCCAAACAGCTAAATTTAGACGGTATTAATCTAATTGAAGGGATCCGATGATGTCAAACTTGCGCAATTTATGATGCATTCACACATCAGCTTCATTGTCGCAGCAAAGTGGTTTAGGCTGTACAGAAACATTGAATTTGGTGTGTTGGTGGAAATTTGGGCCTGTGATCTGAGTGGATTGTACTGGAGCTGTTTAAGTGAAATCCCTCAGAGCTGGTAGTTGCAAATCGCGTGTAAATGTGGTCTTCTGCAGTTCAGCTTCAGAAGTGCGCAGTAGGGTGAGGGCAAAACTGGAATGTTTCCAGCAAGTATATATTTAAGCAAAAATCTTTTGTAGTTGGTTGTCCCTTCTGCGGCTGATGTAGGAAATGTTTTTAATTGCTGCTGAATTTTACGGGCTGTCATGTGTGTACATTTCTTGTAAATCATCACACGCATCATGATGGAAGGACGTCACGTTTTTATAGCATTTAAACCCACGAAGTCAAATTAGTTATTGGAAGAGACAGTATCAGTCGGTGCTCTAAACCCCAATTGAACTTGAGGGATTTGCTTTCAGTTTGTTTGGTGCAGTATAAGTACACCGTGAGTCATCTGTGCATGAGATTAGCCCTGAAGTTGTTGTACATTTATATAGATAGTTTCAATTCTTCTGCTGTGCTTTCTATTGATGCTAGTAGCAGCTGTCAGTGCCAGCAATTGACCATTTGCTTCCTGTCCTTGATGCATGGTGTCCAAATAAAAAAATTAACAAGTGAGCAATTACTGCAATTTTGTTATAAAATCTGTAATTACTTAATTAAAAAATCTCGTCTATTATTATTGATGTGCTCCTGTAATCACTGAATTTAACCTTTGGTTTCTCAATATGCCAGATCGTATTTCACCCAATGTCATCTGTGAAATGTAAATGTTCCAGAGAACATGCAATTGTTGTCTGCTTAATCAGCCCATAGCAGGAGTATTGATCATATTCAAATCAACTTTTGCCAAAAACGTAATTGGAGATCTGATGGCATAACAGACAAATAGACTCTCTGGTGCGGCATTGAACCACACAGACTAGGAAGATCCCAGGATTGATGCCTGCTCTGAGTTAGTTGATTTCACTTGGAGGAGCAATTGGAGGAGCAATTCCTGATAATTGATCAGGACCACTGGGTTAGGGAAGCGGGAAGTCCAGCAGATTGCTACTGATTGCAATGCATTGTCCCCCTACTGCAAATTATGTATGTATAATCGGATGAGGATTGGACTGGGTTGTGCTGCACTGTAATGCCCTCCTAGTTGAATAACTTGGTGACAGTCACAGTTCAGGTCCACATTTGGGTGAGGTGTTGGAAGATGCCTGGCACTAATGGAAATGTTTCCTAACATGAGCTGATGCTTTCAGTAGAGTATAATATTGCACAAGAAGAAGAAAAATTGATGCGTTACCAGGGACCGACATAGGGTGAAGTACTTGGTGTCAGCCTTGGCTCATTCTTCTCTCTGAGTCAGAGATCATGGATTCATGCCCAACACTAGAATATAATCTGAACATCTAAACTGACACTCCAGCGCAGTACTGACGGAGTGCTGCACTGTCAGAAGAAACACTGTCTTACGGATGAGATGTTGCACCAAGGCCTGTCCGCCCTCCCTGGTGGATATGAAAGATCCCATAGCATTATTTGACTAAGACGTGGGGAATTCTCATGATATGGCCAACATTAAAGCAAATTAACTGGCAATTTTTTACTGCTGTTTGTGGATCTGTACTGTGCACAAATTGACTGCCATGTTGTCTGCATTACAATAATGACTACATTTTAAAAAAGCACTTCATTGGCTGCAAAGCACTTTAGGACACTCTGAAAATGTGAAATGTGCTCCAATATTTGTTTCTAATAGTATAAGTGTATATTGTATCTATCCATTGCTCTACAAAAACTTCGGTTCGAATGAGTGAAAATTGATCATTGCTGCAAACCTGTTCAATGATAGAAATTTTATTACAACTTTCTTTCCTCATCAGGAACTTCTTAAACTGTTTTGTTACTGTATCAGCAATTCAGCTGGGCACTTGGGGTGGGGGACGGTCAAGGAAGAGGAGAGAACTGTTATTGGAAGGGGGGGACGTGGGAGGAGAGAATTATTTTGGAATTATTTTATAATGGCAGTAATTGTATCCCTGTTTGGTTGGAAGGATTGCAAAAGAACCTTTGTAGAATTAGAAGGTTGCTATTCCCGATGTACCCTGGAAGCCCTCAATGTGGACCAGTACCTCTAATTCTTAATCAAATAAATAGAAACTAGTAGACAAAAAATGCAAGGGACTTCTGCTTAACTGTTGAACAATAAACCATGTGCAGATGAGAGCATGAAGAATGAGGGAAATGTTTCCCCCCCCCCACCCCTCCAGTATTCTCTCAATTTCTTCTCCCCTTTCCAAAGTGCTGACTTGCTCAGCCTGAAACCCTCTTGGTATCTCACCCAAGATCCATTTTGGATGTTTGAATCTAAAATGAGTGTAAGTGGGATATCACACATGAGTCACACGAGCAATTTTCAGCAGGAGTCAATGGGGAGTAATTGAGAGCAGGAACTTTATTTGGTAGTTTCCATCACCAGCTTAGAGGTGTAGAGGCAAATTATACAAACTGGTGCTCTGGTTGACATCGGGTTAACTCAGCAGTGACTTGGAACTCTGTTGTAGAGTTAATGTCGCCAGAACCTTTTTTCACTGTGCCACTGAGGAATTGTAACTGGCTTTCTTAAATGAACTATTTAGGCAAAATATTTCTGTATTTTTCTACTCCTTATTCATCTATTTTCTTTAAAAGATGAAAAGTGCAGAACATCCACCAAGATCGAGTAAAAGAGAACATGGTAAATTAGGAGCAGTGATTGGGTGATGCCAAGTGTGGGTTATAAAAAAAAACAGAAGATTGTAGCAGGAATGAAAGATTGAGAGGATAAAAAGTTCTACAGTTTTAAGGCCCAAGGCAAAAATGAGTTAGAGTAGGAAACTAATGAATCATGAATTCTACATAGTGGAGCATTAGAAAGAAGAAGGGTGTGTAATTGGAGCTGAGAAGGAGGAAGCTTGGAGATACTGACTATGGGCTAGATTTTCCCCAACAAGTTTTGTTGGCGCACTGACTTCAAGCACGCTGACTTTGCGCACTGGAAACGGCGCCGGCAAAAACCCGCCCCATCCTGGCCGCTGCGTGCAGTCCCTGGAGTCCTGGCATGGCGTCTATGTTAAAGTGGGGGACGGAGCCAAATGCCTGTGCCGAAAACACTGCCGGCACCTTCGTGCATGCGCAGTGGTGCTGGCTTCAACGTGCGCGCATGCGCAATAGACGGAAGATGGAAAGAAAACTTGGCTCCAGCAGTTGCAACTTCCCTCCCCTATCCCAGGCCGAATGGCCTTAGACTTAGGCTGGCTCGCTGCCTTTCTCGGGCAGACCTTCTCGGGTGGCTTGGCGGGCTCTTTCTACCCCCTCCCCCTCCCCCCCCCCCACATTAAATGCAACTCCAGCAGCTTCTTGGATGGCTCGGCGGCCCCCCCCCACATTAAACGCAATTCTAGCAGCTTCTCCGGTGGCTCGGCGGGATCTCCCTACCCCCCACATTAAATGCAACTCTAGCAGCTTCTTCTCGGGTGGCTCGGCAGGCTCTCTTCTCTCCCCTCCCTCCCCCCCGACACCGTGATTAAACGCGCTGCAGCTCCAGCAGCTGCAACTTCTCTGGTGCGTCTTCCATCACTATCCAAGGCCGAATGGCCTCACACACAGGCTGGCTGGCTGCCTTTCCCAGGCAGACTTTAAAGATAAGGTAGGATTTACTTATTTTTTAATTGTATTTGGTTTGAGCTTTTCCTTAATGTTTGCTGCTTGTATGTTGAGGTCCTCTCCAGTTCCCTTCCCTGCCCTATCCCTGCCGTAATGTCTGTTGAATGTGCACTGTTTTTTCTTAACTGCCCACAAGGTTTTTCAGAGCTGGCCACATACGCTGACCTAAGTGGATCTGGAGTACGTTTTTGCTGGTCAAAGTGGCATAAATGGCCCAAACTGACGCAAGTGTTTGGAAAAAAAACTGACCTAAAAAAAATCTTATGTAACTGACACTCTGGAGCAATTTTGGGGGGAAAAATGGCATTTTCTAACTTATGCCAGGAAAAAAAACTTACTCCAAAAAAATTGATGCAAGTCATGGCCAAAATTGGGCCCTATAATAGCATTGATAAAATAAAGACAAGGAGGATTGCACGAGAGAGGAGAGGCTAGAAGTGAGAAAAATTGATTGCTTATTAGATGATCAGTTTTTCTTGTGATCTTTTCAGGAAAGAAAGCGAGAAGAGTCTCCCCAATTATGAGTATTTCTCTTTTTGGATTTGGGGCTATATTGAGAATTATGATATAGTGATAGAAACGGTTACAATAGAGGAAACTGAATACAATTTGAGGTGAGAGGAGATTGAGGTGATCGGGTTTTTTGATGAGGTAACAGAGAGGGTTGAAGGCAATGCGGTTGATGCGGTGTACATGGATTTCCAAAAGGAGTTCGACAAAGTGCCACATAATAGGCTTGCCAGCAAAGTTGAAGCCGATTGAATACAAGGGACAGTGGCAGAATGGATACAAAATTGGAATCAGAATAGTGATGAACAGTTGTTTTTCGGACTCGACAGTGGTGTTCCCCAGGGGTCGGTACTTGAACTTTTCTTGATACATATTAATGACTTGGACTCTAGCAGCTTCTTCTCGGGTGGCTCGGCGGGCTCTCTTCTCTTGGACAGGGCACGATTTCAAAATTTGCAGATGGAAGTATAGTGAACAGTGAATAGGATAGTGCAGGCCATGATCCTTACTAACGGATTCATTACAGACCCAATCCACATCCGGACCGGGGTCAAACAGGACTGCGTTGTCGCTCCAACCCTCTCCTCAATCTTCCTCACCGCCATGCTCCACCTCACAATCAACAAGCTCCGCGCTGGAGTGGAACTAAACTACAGAACCAGTGGGAAGCTGTTTAACCTACACCGCCTCCAGGCCAGGTCCAAGATCACCCAATCTCTGTCGTTGAGCTGCAGTATGCGGACGACGCCTGCGTCTGTGCACATTCAGAGGCTGAACTCCAGGATATAGTCAATGTATTCACTGAGGCATATGAAAACATGGGCCTTAAGCTTAACATCCGTAAGACAAAGGTCCTCCGCCAGCCTCTCTCCACCGCACAACACTGCCCTCCAATCATCAAGATCCACAGCACGGGCCCTGGACAACGTGGACCATTTCCCATATCTCGGGAGCCTCTTGTTAACAAAGGCAGACCTTGATGTGGAGATTCAGCATCGCCTCCAGTGCGCCAGCGCAGTCTTTGGCCGTCTGAGGAAAAGAGTGTTTGAAGACCAGGCCCTCAAATCTACCATCAAACTCATGGTCTACAGGGCTGTAGTAATACCCGCCCTCCTGTATGGATCTGAGGCATGGAAGATATATAGAAGGCACCTCAAGATATATCACCAACGATGTCTCCAAGATCGTGCAAATTCCCTGGGAGGACAGGCGCACCAACATCAGTGTCATCGACCAGACTAACGCCCCCAGTATTGAAGCACTGACCACACTCGATCAGCTTCGTTGGGCAGGCCACATAGTTCGAATGCCAGATATGAGATTCCCTAAGCAAATGCTTTATGCGGAGCTCCATCATGGTAAACGAGTCAAAGGAGGACAGCGGAAATGTTACAAGGACACCCTCAAAGCCTCGCTGGTAAAGTGCAACATCCCCACTGACACCTGGGAGATCCTGGCCACAGACCGCCCGAGGTGGAGAAAGTCCATCCGGGAGGGTATTGAGCTCTTCGAGTCTCGGCGCAAAGAGCATGGAAAGGCCAAGCGCAGGCAGCGGAAGGAGCACGCGGCAAACCAGCCCCACCGACCCCTTCCCTCGACGAATGTCTGTCCCACCTGTAACAGGTCTGTGGCTCTCGTATCGGACTGTTCAGCCATCAAAGAACTCACTTTGGGAGTGGAAGCAAGTCCTCCTCGATTCCGAGGGACTGCCTATGATGATGATGAGGATAGTGATTGTCTTCAAGAGAACATAGGCTGGTGGAATGGGCGGACATGTGGCAGATGAAGTTTAACACACAAAAGTATAAAGTGATATATTTTGGTAGAAAGAACGAGGAGAGGAAATATAAACTAAAGGATACAATCCTAAAGGATGTGCCTGAACAGAGAGACCTGGGGTATATGTGCACAAATCGTTGAAGGTGGCCGGGCAAGTTGAGAACGCGGTTAAAAAAGCTTACGGGATCCTGGACTTTATGAATAGAGGCATAGAGTACAAAACATGGAAATTATGATGAACTTTTATAAAACACTGGTTCGGCCTATTGTGTCCAATTCTGGGCTCCGCACTTATGTGAAGACCTTGGAGAAAGTTCAGAAAAAATTTAGGGGAATGATTCCAGGGATGTAGGAGGGAGGGCGTTAAATTCTTGAGGCATTGGGACCGCTTCTGGGGGAGATGGGACCTGTACAAACCGGACGGGTTGCACCTCAACAGCACCGGAACCAATATCCTTGCGGGGAGTTTTGCTAGTGCTGTTCAGGAGAGTTTAAATTAGCTTGGCAGGGGGATGGGAACTTGAGAACAAATTCAATAGGGAAGGAAGCAAAGCAGAAATTGGATAGCAATTGTAAGAGAAATTTGGCATTAGGGGTACCAGCGGGACAAGGGTTCAAGTGCTGGTTCCTGCACCGACCCATAATGAGGTAAAAGGCCTCTCTTCGGCATTGTACCAAGGCTCCAGAAGTTACTAATTCAATAATATTCCGACAGGATACGATGTGAGAACCTAAACAGACATTGATAAGACCTTGCGAAGAGGCTCGAGGCAGACTCACGGGCACCAAGGAGAATCAACAAATTCTGACCTAATGAAGTAATTCTAGTCACGGCCTAAGGTGGTCATGAGGGTCTTGGCCTGTCAATCCAAAGTAGCACTGATGAGGTAGTCCAATTAGAGAAGTAGCACTGATAAGGTAGTCCAATTAGAGATCTAGGGAGGTCTTACCAGGGAACGGAGGGGTTTTTGAAATGTATAAAAGTTGTATGATTGTGCTGTTTGGAGAGCATCTCCACTCACAGGCGGCTGTGATGAGAAGTGTTCCCGGACGTTCGTAATAAAAGATCGTTCTACTTTGCCATCCGTCTCTGTCTGCTAACTTCGAGAATTGCTACGTGGGCTGGGGCGAGCGTCGACCCTCGATGTCAATGGGCCCGCTCGTGGGAGGAGAAGCCTTCCCATTTTCCCTTACAGCAAGAATTTAGAAAGCGAATCTGTAAGACCGAGGAAACAAGGGTTAGTAAGTACTGATCAAGGAGCTCTTCCTGTGCTAAATGGTATATACTTTAATGCAAGGAGTATAGCGAATAAGGCGGATGAGCTAAGAGCACAGGTAGACACCTGGGGGTAATGACATTATAGCCATTGCAGAGACATGGTTGAAAGAGGGGCAGGTTTGGCAGATCAATATTCCTGGTTACAGGATTTTTAGACAAGACAGCGGGACGGTGGGGGGAGCAGAGCGGGGGGGTGGTTGCGGTATTGATTAAATAAACGATTACAGTGGTGAGGAGGGATGATATGTTACAGGGATCATCAAATGAGGCCATATGGGTTGAATTGAAAAATAAAAAAGAGCGATCACACTGCTGGGCGTGTAGTATAGACCCCCAAACAGTGGGAGGGAGATAGAAGAGCAAATATGTAGGCTGTGAAGTCCAAAAACCATAGGGCAGTAATAGGGAATTTTAACTATCCTAATATTGATTGGGACAAATATAGTGCAAAAGATACATAGGGTGCAGATTTCTTGAATGCATTTTAAGAGAACTTTTTTAGTCAGTAACCAGTCCAACACGAGGGGGCGATTTTGGATCCAGTTTTGGAGAATGAAACTGGACAGGTTGAAGGGATATTAATGGGAGAGCACTTGGGTACCAGTGACCATAATTCAGTCAGATTCAAGTTAGTTATGGATAAGGACAAGGATGGACCTGGAATAAAAGTCCCAAATTGGGAAAAAGCTAACTTTGCTAAGTTGAAGATTGATTTGGCCACAGTAGACTGGAAACAGCTACTTGTGGGTAAATTAGTGTCGGAACAGTGGGAGGCATTCAAGGAGGAGATCCGGAAGGCTCAGGCTAAACATGTGCCTTAAAGAAAAAGGGTGGGAATAACAATTCTAGAGCCCCCTGGATGTCCAGGGACTGACTGGGGAGGATAAAGAAAAAAAGGGAAGCTTATGTCATATATCGACAGCTAAATACTATAGAATCTTTGGAGGAATATAGAAAGTTCAGAGGTAAAATTAAAAAGGATATTAGGAATGCTAAGAGAGAGCATGACAAATTCTTGCTAGTAAAATCAAGGAAAACCCAAAGATGTTCTATAAATATATTAAGAGCAAGAGGGTAACTAAAGAAAGGGTGGGGCCTATTAGAGACCATGAGGGTAATCTGTGTGTGGAGGCGGGAGATGTCGGTATGGTTCTTGATGATTACTTTGCTTCTGTTTTCACAAAGGAAAGAGGCAATGCAGATACTGCCATCGAGGAGGAGTGTGATATTCTGGAGGAAATAAACATAGTGAGAGAGGAGGTATTAAGGCGTTTAGCAGCTTTGAAAGTAGATAAGCCCCCAGGCCCGGATGAAATACATCCCACGCTATTGACAGAAGTAAAAGAAGAAATAGCAGAGGCCTTGACCATCATTTTCCAGTCCTCTTTGAATTTGGGCATGGTGCTGGAGGACTGCTAATATAGTCCGCTTGTTTAACAAGGGAGAAAAGGTATAGGCTGAGTAATTACAGGCCTGTCAGCCTAACCTCATTGGTGGGAAAATTATTGGAAAATATCCTGAAGGACAGGATAAATCTCCATTTGGAAAGTCAAGGATTAATTAGGGACAGTCAGCACGGATTTGTTGAGGGAAGATCGTGTTTGACTAACCTGATTGAATTTTTTCAGGACGTAACCAAGAGGGTCGATGAAGGTAGTGTGTACAATGTAGTGTATATGGACTTTAGCAAAGCTTTTGATAATGTCCCACATTGTAGACTGGTCACGAAGGTTAAAGCCCATGGGATCCAGGGCTAATTGGATCCATAATTGGCTTAGAAGTAGGAAACAAAGGGTAATGGTTGATGTTTTAGTGACTGGAAGGGTGTTTCCAGTGGGGTTCCACAGGGCTTACTAATGGGTCCCTTGCTTTTTGTGGTATACATCAATGATTTAGATTTGAATATAGGGAGTATGATTAAGAAGTTTGCAGATGACACTCCTGAACTAGTTTCGATCGCCTGGATGGGTCGGAGAAGAATTTTCCCAGATTTTAGTATTTGCCTCTCCCAGGCGATCACATGGCTCCGATTGGGGTGGTGTGTCGACTGTTTCGATGTAAGGGGTGATACAGTTGTGTGCGGCGGACTGGTTGGGCTGGGTGCTCTTCACATTTCCTTTATTGTTCATATGTAACCTTAAGGACTGCTGACCGAGGGCTGTGTGGCGCTTTGTCGGCTGGCACGGACACGATGGGTGGAAATGGCCGCCTCCTGAGCTGTAAATTTCTATGTTTCCATGAGGAACTTCAGTTACATGGATAGACCGGAGAAGCTGGAGTTGTTCTCCTTCAAGCAGAGACGGTTGAGAGGAGATTTGATAGAGGTGCTCAAAATCATGAGGGGTCTGGACAGAGCAGATCGAGGAGAAACTGTTCCCATTGGCAGAAGGGTCGAGAACCAGAGGACACAGATTGAAGGTGATTAGCAAAAGAACCAAAGGCGTCATAAGAAAAAAACCTTTTTACACAGCGAGTGGTTTGGATCTGGAATGCACTGTCTGAAAGGGGGTGGAGGCAGACTCAATCACTGATTTCAAAAGGGAGTTGGATAAATACCTGAAAGAAAAAAAATTGCAGGACTACGGGGAAAGGGTGGGGGAGTAGAACCAGCTGAGGTGCCCTTGCAGAGAGCTGGCACGGGCTTGACGTGCCGAATGGCCTTCCATGTTGTGACCATTCTATGATTCTAAGTGAAGAATGTTGATAGTTGAAAGAGCAAGGGTAGAAATATTCACGGTGAGGTGGTGGGTTAGATTTGAAAACCTCGAACACTGCATGAAGAAATAAAACAAGAAATTGATTGTCCCATTGAAAGGTATGGAAGAAATCAAGATGCAGTGATTAAGCTATTGTAAAACAAGTGGATTAGAGGTTGTGAGCACTGAGGGTGTGCAATATGAAGAAAACACATGAATGTAAAGTGGGACCATTAGCAAATGATGTGGATAGGAATTGTGGATAATTGGAGGACATTGTGAAGCAGTGAAGTGGGAGAGAGGAGGACAGAATGAAGTCCTGAGTTAATCGGGAAATAAGTCAGAGGATGAACCATTTGAGCAGAAACTCGACCAGGCCAACATCCCCAGCATTGAAGCACTGACCACACTTGATCAGCTCCGCTGGGCAGGCCACATTGTCCGCAAGCCAGACACGAGATTCCCAAAGCAAGCGCTCTACTCGGAACTCCTTCACGGCAAACAAGCTAAAGGTGGCAGAGAAAAAGTTACAAGGACACCCTCAAAGCCTCCCTGATAAAGTGCAACATCTGCACTGATACCTGGGAGTCGCTGGCCAAAGACCGCCCTATGTGGAGGAAGTGCATCCGGGAGGACACTGAGCACCTCGAGTCTCATTGCCAAGAGCATGCAGAAATCAAGCGCAGGCAGCGGAAAGAGCTTGCGGCAAACCTGTCCCACCCACCCTTTCCCCCAATGTCTTATCTGTCCCAGCTGTGACGGGGACTGTGGTTCTCGTATTGGACTGTTCAGCCACCTAAGGACTCATATTTTTTTTTTAAAGAGTGGAAGCAAGTCTTCCTTGATTCCGAGGGACTGCCCATGATGATGAGATAACCATGAACCTAACTTTGTTAGCGCACTATATGATGGTAATTTGTTTAGAAGTCCAGAATGCCAGACCCTGGCAAATGCTTTGGTAATGACCCCCACAATGGCATTTACCTAAATTTTGAAGTGCAGAATTTTAGATCTACATTACATGGGTAACAAGATCACCAGCAGAACCGACCTACCAAAATGGCGATCATGGATTCGGCTGGAACTTTCAATGTAATGGACAATTTGATTATTAACACAGCTTCCATTATAGGGCAGTAGCGAGAAAGGCAAGAGGGAATTACTTAAGGTTATGGTGAGTAAGCAAGTTTCCAATGAAAAGGGTGGATGGCTAGGAATTAAGAGATTGAAGAGACTGCATCAAATAACGTAAATTTAGATGGGCGCACCGTGAGGTTAGTGGAAGGCAAAACTATCCTGACCAAAGTATTGGGAACCTCTAAAATGTCTTTTTGGAAGGTAGAGGGTAGGAATTCTCAGTGATGTGGGCCATAATGATTGAACTGGATGGAGTGAGGTTTTTTTCTAACCAAAATGAGATTATAGTTGGATTAGAAAAAATGTCACTTCCTTCTTTTGAAGCTGCACATCTGGATGGCGGAAGGATAGAAAGTAAGATTCACAGAAATTTTGGCAAGGGACCAGAAAGAATGTCTGATGGAGGACCAGGAAAACACAGCAACTTTTATTTATGGTGTACCTTATCACGGCTCTGAATTGTCCCAAAGTGCTTCAAAATGAATGAATGTGAAGTTGCTATTATGTGGGTAAACATGGCACCAACTTGTACGCAATAAATCATAGAATCGTAGAAACTTATGGCACAGAAGGAGGTCCATCGTGTCTGCACTGGTTGAAAAAGTTCTATCCAGTCTAATAAAGTCCTGCAAACACACATTAAGGTGGAGAAATTGGCCAGCCTTGTGCACGTTTTTCGGCGATATTTCGCCTTTTTTGCCGGTTAAAGGTACTCTCCTAAATTGACCAAAGTTAACGAATGGCAGTTTTGAAATATCGTCAAAGTGGATCGACGACGTGCCATGCCCCAAAAAAGGCACTGTTTAAAATTGGCCGTTCGGCGAACCCGTACTCGGTGGGAAAAAAACGCCTGAGAAAAGCCTGCATTGAAGCCCCAGAAACAGCGGTAGGTATGAAAAACTACAAAAAAGGTAAGTTGAAGTTTTGATTTTTTTAAATTCTTTTTCAGCGATTCATTAGTTAAGAGTATAGTGAATGTTTTCTGAATTTAAAAAAAATATATATTTTTTTGACTTCTCCCCTCCCAGGGTCTGTGTTTTTGGCACTGATAGGCTTCGGGCTAAAGTTGGCAAGGACCATGGTTTCCACCGCGAATCCTTGTGCAACGCCGATTTTTTTTTTTACTGTCGGATGCATTTTTTTGTGCAAATTTTAGCCCCTTAAAAAAAAAAGGCTAAATTTTTTGTGGTATTTTTTCCACAAAAACTGAATTTCTAACCCTCGGAGTTTTAAAAACTGTATTTTGCATATTCTGTTCAGACTTGTTATTAAAAGCACTGCATTTTTCATACTATTGGTAATATTCAATGCGAACTTGGCACCAAACAAAATAATTGCTTGTAAAGCAACCGCTCTGCATCCTTATAGTGCACATGTACACACAACTTGCATATATATTCAAAAAGGAGTTAGATGAGGTCCTTACTGCTAGGGGGATCAAGGGGTATGGCCAGAAAGCAGGAATGGGGTACTGAAGTTGAATGTTCAGCCATGAACTCATTGAATGGCGGTGCAGGCTAGAAGGGCCGAATGGCCTACTCCTGCACCTATTTTCTATGTTTCTATGTTTCTATACATATATCGAGCCCGTTGAAAATCTCTGCTCACCCTTCTGTACTGACTCTTCCAATTAATTATTCACTACTGCAGCTTTCCACCCCCTCCAGCTCATCTCATGGATATAGTTGCCAACTTTCAGCATTCTCTATAACTGGGATCGACACATGGAATTTTACCTGAGGGTAGAGTCTGATTAAATATTCAGTGATAAATTTTGTGCAACGTCTATCTTGGGTGAAAGGTAAAGGTAGAACCTGAATCTGTTTCATATCTGGAAAGCTTTCGATATTTGTGAAATAAAACAGAAAATGTTGGAAATATATAGTGGGTGAAACAGCATCTTAAAGAGGAAAGAATGATGCAGGCAGAAACTCTTTATTGATAATTTAGTGGTTTGGGCTAAGGTACACTGTGAGGGAAGCAGGGAAAGAGCTTTAATTTGCATTTAACCGATGTTGTATCTGATGTGAGCATGCTTAAAGTTGACACTGCGCTCAAAATGGGCTCTTTTGATAAAGTTGGGTTTAATTGTGGATTTGCACAAGTGAGCAAAGATCAAGTTGGCTTGGCAAGCTTCAGACCATTCAAAATGGCAGGTGCAATGGGCAGAATTTTTGTAATTGTCGGCAGAATGTTTATATGTGTCAGCAGAATGACGTGCTTAATGGAACTAAGATGTATATTCAACAGGAGGGGAAGAAATGGGTTGAAACCTTGCATGCCAGCTAGAACAGTGCTGCTCCGCAGAAAGCATTGACTAGCCACAGGCATGGCTACGGTGGCATCGTTTTAGCCACATGCATATAATTTTAGTAGAAAACGCGATACACACAATTCAGGTAAAAGTATTCCACGTGTATGTCAGATGATCGGGGATATGGGTAAATGAATGACAATGTTTGAGATCATTCGGAATGCCAATTAAGATTGCCAAGATAAAAACCGAGGTTTCTTCAGTTTTGTTTTTTATTTTTAGTGTTAAAAAAGGTGGGGAAATTGGACCTTTTTTTAAACAAAAAACCTGTGTAAAATTGTAGAAAATCATGAGGAAAAGCAAGCAAACAAGGTACAATCAAGCTAAATGAGAACCCACAATGATTTACACAGTTCATGGACAGCACTTATGGGATTTGGACTCTCACTTAACATCTATGTTTTTAAAATATTAAAAATAGAAATCAAGTTTATTGTGGCTCCAACTACATACCTACCACTATGATAGAATAATAATTAAAAATGATAAGTTAGTGGAAACAGTTGTAATCTTTCTTATCCATATATCTCCTCCTTTGGCTTGACGTCCATTTTGTATGATTACGCTTATGTGATGTGCCTGGAACATTTTTCTATGTTAAAGGCGCTATATAAATGTTCTACATTGTTGTAGTACACAATGCCTTGGTGTATGATCTGATTGGTTGAACCCTGTCTTAAGACTATCAGTATGGTAACTGTCAGTGCTACACTTACTCTATCCCCAGCTAGGTATGAAAAACAGACATTTGCTGCAGTGTAAAGAATATAGTCCTCACAGCAACGTATAAAATATCAGGTTACCTTTTTTTAAAAAAACAACTCTTAATTGCAATCTTCTTTTCTTTTCCAACCAAGAATTAGATGTGCAGATGTCTGTGCATTGCATCAGTGATATCGGCTTGGCATGTAGAGCCCAGTGGATACTCACGTCATGCATGCAATGCACAAGTATCTCTGGATCTGATTTTTGGGAAGAAAATTGAAAAGTTTGGTGTATTTCTCTCTCATTTAGGAGGGAATCAATTTTTAGTAGTTAACCATGATTTTTTATAGTGGAAATGTTTTTTTTTAATAACGTTATTCCTAGATACTAAATACTAGCCTGATCAGTAGTTGAGTAGTCATTGTTGATGGTGAACATTGAAGTCATCAAAAAATGATTTCAGTAGAGGAGATGTTAAAGGTAAAAGATTTTGCTTGACAAAATATTGATGAGTTCGAGTGAGGTGAGAGACAGACATTGCGATAAATTGATTCAAAGTAGGGATATCGGAATAAACATTACAACTGCACCTCCCTGAATCAGGCGTTGGAGTAGAAAGTGTAAGGGAAGTTGAAAGTGAGAGAGATCCAAAAGGTAAAACTTGGGTTTCACTGTAATGCTGTCATATTCGGCAGTGATTCAGTCCACAACTTTATTCAAGGAATCACTTAATCTATAAATACCACTCTGCTCCTCAAAGTTTGTAGATAGGTTTCAGCCGTTGCATATGTATGGTTAATTCTCATGCCATTTTTAATGATGAGAAATGGTTTTGTTTAACCTGAAGCCACGTGAAAGTAAAGATTGGAGTGCAGCATTGGACTGGATAAACTTTTGATTTCAACAGGTGAAAATTGGACAGGTTCTGCAACAGGTGGATGATCCGCCCCACCAGTTACCGCCCAGGCTATAAATTTGTAAATTTACTCTGCCCTGCCATTATGTGCACAGTGTTTTATAAAGAACATTTTTGCTTTATTTTGAGAGAATCTCTATAATTTGCTTGGTGCTGTTGCCTCTGATGCTCAGGAATGTATATAACTTGGATTGTTCACCTATTGTATGTGTTCCACCATAATGAAAGGACTGTGAAGTGGAATTACACTTATGTTTGTATCGTTATCTTGTCCTCCAATTTAACGTTAGATAGACCAAAACTATCTTCGGCCCACACCACACACCCTGTTCCTCGCCATTGATTCCATGTCTCTGCCTGGCCACTGTCTCTGGCTGAACGAGACTGTTTGCCACCTCTGCATCCTATTTGACCCTGAGCTGAGCACCCAAATACTCATATCCTCTCTATCACAAATACAGTATACTTCCACTTGTGTAACATCCCTTTCTCCATCCCTCCCTCAGCAGATTTGCTGCTGAAACAGTCATCCATGCCTATCCCAAACTCTGCTCGTATCCTAACCCCCATGAATTCCCGTTTTCCCATCATCCCCTGTGCTCACTGAACTACGTTGGCTTCTCATCCACCAACATCGTGATTTAAAATTCTCATCCTCAAGTTCAAATCCCTACTTGGTCTTGCTCCTTCTTATCTCTGTAACCATCTTCAGGCATACAATCCTCCAGGAACTCGCCGTTCCTCCAACTCTGGTTTCTTGTGCATCCCCCATTCCTTTCGCCCCCACCATTGACTGTCGAGCTGCCAGCTGTCTCGGCCCCAAGGTCTGCAAATCCTGTCCTAAATCTCTCTGCCTTGCTAGATCTCCTCCTTTTAAGATGCTCCTTAAAACCTACCTCTGACTAAGCTTTTAGTTGTTCATCCTAATATTTGGCTCGATGTCATTGTTTGTCTGATTACACCCATGAAGCACCTTGGGATGTTTCATTACATTAAAGGTTTCAATACAAGTTGTCTGGATCATACATGGAACTCTTTATGCAGAATGTCCCAACTTGTCTTTAATGAATTAAGTTTGTAGGCCATTTACGCCTTTTAAAAAAATTTAACTTTTCACAGTGAGTACATAATTTGCACTTTTATGTCTGCTTACTATTGTGTAAGTTTACTGACCATGAAAACTTGCATGAGGGTGTAACTTAATGTACCAGAATTTATTGAATATACATTTTTTTGTAATGTTAGTTGAATCAGAATATTAGCCGCTTAATAAATGCTGCTCTGCTAATGCATTAGAAATTTAACCATTTGAAACTAGATAACACAAAATAATAAATCTATAGTATGTATCTTTGCATAACTTTTCTTATAGCTGTGGTAAGTAAATGAAATTATAGACAATAATTACTGTGTCTTTCTTAGTGATCTTGAAGATGACTTGCTTAGTGATGACTGGGGATTGAGCAAAAAGGTAAGGTGAACAGAAAAGTTTTTGAGGTGGAACTTTTGAGTTCATTCGTTAGACTATTAATGTCCTTATTTCTCTCCCTTTTTGTATTTTTTTTTTGTATAATTAGTCACAAAACTAGCAAAAGATTCAATATTTGGACTGTTTTAAAAACCGGATCGATGCATAAACTTGCTCAAATATCTTAGTGGAGATGTACCTTTTAGTAAATGCACAGAATAGCAGCAGAAAGATGCTATAAGCTTGGTAATATTTTACATTAAAATGAGCAGTGCAGTATATAATGTAAAAGTTGTTGTATGGTAAGTGAGTGCTTGGAAAGACACATTTGGTAATCTATTTCTGCTATACATTGTACTGCACTTTGTGGCCCCAAGTTTCCACACGATAAAAAACGGGCGCCCCTCCGAGCTGGGCGCCCGTTTTTCGCGCCGGAAAAAAAAAAGCGCGATTCTGGAGCGCCCTGCAGCTCCATGTCTGCTTGGCGTGGAGCCTACCACTCGCGCCGATTTTGTAAGTGGGAGGGGGCGGGTACCATTTAAATTAGTTTTTTTTCCTGCCGGCAACCCTGCGCGTGCGCGTTGGAGCGTTTGCGCACGCGCAGTGTGAAGGAAACATTGGCACTCGGCCATTTTTGTAGTTCTTTGTAGCTGTTTAATTTTTGAACATTTTTTAATAAAAGCACATTGCCATCAGCACTGAGGCTTCTTGCAGCAGTGAGAAGGCTGCAGGAAGCCTCAGAAAGTTGAGGCAGCCGTCGGGAACCCCCCCCCCCGCCCCCCCCCGCGGGAACGAACGGCTGCCTCAACTTGTGAGGCTTCCTGCAGCATTCTCCCTGGCTGAAGCACTTTCACACAGGTAGGAAGATGGTTTATTTAATCTTTTCTTTGCTTATAAATTTTTATTCAGGTTGGATTTATTTGTATAATATTTGTATAAGTATAAATAAGGATTTATTATAGAATTTAATGACTTCCCTTCACCCCCCCCCCCCCCCCCCCCCCACCTCGTTCTGGACGCCTAATTTGTAACCTGCGCCTGATTTTTTAATGTGTGGACAAGGTTTTTTCAGTTCTACAAAAATCTTCACTTGCTCCATTTTAAGTTAGTTTGGAGTACGTTTTCACTGTGGAAACTTTGAAATCAGGCGTCAGTGGCCGGACACGCCCCCTTTTGAAAAAAGAGTTCTGTTCCAAAGTGAAACTGTTCCAACTGACTAGAATCGCAGAAAAAAAAATGTGGAGAATTGCGATTTCTAAGATAGTCCGTTCTCCACCAGTTGCTCCTAAAAATCAGGCGCAAATCATGTGGAAACTTGGGCCCTGTATGTTACTAGATGGAATAATACAATGTCCCTAGTTCACTCACTGATCGCTGGCTGCTGCATTTTGTTATTTGAGCAGTCAACGCACTTTCCCAAGTGAACGGAGAACAAATTGCTCTTGAATTTGCTGCAGATTTGATGAGGCGATTTACACTGGCATTTCTAAGCCCAACTTTTATTTCCTGGTTTTGAAGCCTTTGATGACATAATGTCAGTGTTTTGGGGATGCCCTTGATAGTGGCCTGCATTTTGAACCAGAGCTGCAGAATACAGTGCTTACACTGTTGCCTGAGTCTGCAGTTTATGTGTGAAACCCCCAGCTGCTGTTGGGTTCACGTCCAGTGTCCTGGTGCAATCCACAGTCAAATCTAAGATCATGCCCTCTAGTTCTAGTCTCCCCTATCAGTGGAAACATCCTCTCTGCATCCACCTTGTCAAGCTCCCTTGTAATCTTATACGTTTTGATAAGATCACCTCTCATTCTTCTGAATTCCAATGAGTAGAGGCCTAACCTACTCAACCTTTCCTCATAAGTCAATCCCCTCATTCCAGGAATCAACCTAGTGAACCTTCTCTGAACTGCCTCCAAAGAAAGTATATCATTTCATAAATATGGAAACCAAAACTGCACGTAATATTCCAGGTGTGACCTCACCAATACCCTGTATAACTGTAGCAAGACTTCCCTGCTTTTATACTCCATCCCCTTTGCAATAAAGGCCAAGATTCCATTGGCCTTCCTGATCGCTTGCTTTACCTGCATACTATTATTTTGTGTTTCATGCACAAGTACCGTCAGGTCCCGGTGTACTGCAGCACTTTGCAACCTTTGTTCATTTAAATAATAACTTGCTCTTTGATTTTTTTCTGCTAAAGTGCATGACCTCACACTTTCCAACATTATACTCCATCTGCCAAATCCCTTGGACCTGATGACTTGCATCTTAGGGTCTTAAAAGAAGTAGCGGCAGGGATTGTGGATGCATTGTTTAGCTTGTCTATGTCCTTTTGCAGATTTTTTATGTCCTCCTCACACACTGCTTTTCCTCCCATCTTCAGCAAACTTGGCTATGTTACACTCGGCCCCTTCTTCCAAGTCGTTAATATAGATTGTAAATAGTTGGGGTCCCAGCATTGATCCCTGTGGCACCCCACTAGTTACTAATTGCCAACCCGAGAATGAACCATTTATCCCGACTCTGTTTTCTGTTCGTTAGCCAATTCTCTATCCATGCTAATATATTACCCCCAACCCCATGAACTTTTATCTTGTGCAGTAAGCTTTTATGTGGCACCTTGTCAAATGCCTTCTGGAAGTCCAAATACACCACGTCCACTGGTTCCCCTTTATCCATCCTGTTTGTTACATCCTCAAAGAATTCCAGCAAATTTGTTAAACATGACTTGCCTTTCCTAAATCCATGCTGACTCTGCCTGACTGAATTATGTTTTTCCAAATGTCCTGCTATTGCTTCTTTAATAATGGACTCCAACATGTTCCTAACCACAGATGTTCAGTTAACTGGTCTATAGTTTCCTGCTTTTCATCTGCCTTCTTTTTTAAATAGGGTGTTGCATTTGCAGTTTTCCAATCTGCTGGGGCCTCCCCAGAATCCAGGGAATTTTGGTAAATTACAACCAATGCATCCACAATCCCAGCCGCTACTTCTCTCAAGACCCTAGGATGCAAGCCATCAGGTCCAGGGGATTTATCTGCCTTTAGTCCCATTATCTTACTGAGTACCATCTCCATAGTAATTGTGATTGTGTCAAGTTCTCCGCCCCCGCCATAGCCCCTTGACTATCCACTGTTGGAATATTGTTCGTGTCCTCTACCGTAAAGACTGATACAAAATATTTGTTCAGAGTTTCTGCCATCTCCATGTTCCCCATTACTAATTCCCCGGTCTTGTCCTCTAAGTGACCAACATTTACTTTAGCCACTCTTCCTTTTTATATACCTTTTGAAACTCTTGCTATCTATTTTTATATTTTGTTCTAGTTTACTTTCACAGTCTATCTTCCTTTTCTTAATCATTTTTTTAGTCATTCTTTGCTGGCTTTCAAAAGCTTCCCAATCTTCTGTTCTCCGACTAGTTTTGGTCACTTTGTATACCTTTGTTTTTAATCGGATACCATCCTTTATTTCTTTAGTTAGCCACGGATGTTAATTTAATCTGCAAAAACTTAGATGTGATGATTAGAAACAGTTTTATAAATAGCTGCAGTCTGACTGATTAAAACTGAGAATAATGCTATAGCTAATTAAACCTTGTTGGATAATGAAGTTTAGATGAGATCATTTCGAATGTTTTTAAGTTCAGCTTTTCTTGCTTTCTTGTTTAAGCGCATTTGGTGCTTTTTTTTATTCTTCCCACATTAGAATCAGTCTGACCAATCCGATGAAGAGCTTGATGATAACCTTTTGCAAAGTGATGAAGAAGCAAGTGAAAGGTACGGTAGTTTCTGCCATGTATTTTGTGCTTCGTGGATTCTCAAAATGGTGCACTTAAAAATAAAAGTAACAATAGCCTTCTACTACTAACGTCAGATAAAAGAGTATAATTATGGTTCCGATGGCACATTACCGTCCGTACACGATGTAATTTGTTTTATGTTTTAAATAAAATGTAATTCTGTTGAGCAACACCGTCTTCTGATCTGCTTAAACAGATATTAAACGTATTATTAAAATGTAACATTTTGCTAGTTCTCTCCTGCTTTAAGTTGAGCAGCCCTTTCACATGTCTAGATTTTGGTACATCTGATTCAATCAAAATGTTATTACAGATCTCAATGAAAGGAGTAATAAGGAAGATTTAAAGACAACTAATAGTAGCTAAATTGGATGGAGGTTAATTTCATTAAAAATGCCCCTTTTAATTGCACCCATGTTTACTTGACTTTTCAGGGGAAAGAAATTATGAATAACTGTAAAGATCATTTTGGAGATATTCTGTTATTGCTTCTATCATTTTTGCTGCAATAATCTAAAAATTTCTATTATTTCATCCTTATGACTTATTAATGATGATGTTTAACATTGATAATGGTCCAGATTTTTCTAACCTCTCAGAAAGCTGCCCACAAAGATCTAGCAATCTCCGTGGCGTAGATTTCACCTTTCCCAACATTAATTTAATTTAGACGCCATGTATAGGGGATTTCCTGCGTCCAACAACAGTGCTGCCATCAAGCAGGCTAAGCAACTAATCACGTTGAAGAATTCTCACAGACAATAAACCAGGAAGTAAAAAGCACTGATTATCATTCACTTTACAGTCATTTTGGACAGCAAAATAAATATTGGAACATACACATGGCATGAAGGTAAAAGCTGAAATATCATAAATTTAAAAAAAAATGTTTTGATTTCAAATCTATGGGAATTTGTACCATAGAGAAATTTGTCATTCCACAAATATAAAATTAGTTTTTCAGGGCCAGAGAGCTTGTTCTGTAATTGATTTAGTACACCGTTAAAAACCCAGTCACAACAAGGAATATCTTTTTGGGGGATTTTACAGTCAGATTAGAATGTAAAAAGTGGAAGTTTGCATTCGTTCAAATGATTTATAAGATTTCTATCTGCGAGGACTTCAACAGTGCACCTTGTGGAGGAGCAGGGAATCACTGACAGCAACTTCTGGATTTCCATGCTTAACCGCACATGTGCGGACATCAGAAGTTGTTGTCAGTTTCACGGAGTAATGATGGCGAGCACTGACAGTTTCGCTGTCAATACAACCGCAAATTCTGGGCCAGTGCATTGACTCTCTCATCCCTACCTTTCTCTGTTTTAGCCACATACAGCTGTCGCCCAAATAGAAATAAATACACTGCTCTGATTGAAGTCTATAAAATTCACGTCCTGTATTAATTCTGTGTCTGCTATATTTTTGTTCGACTGGGACTCATTAGATAGTTACTATGCATTCTGAAGAGCCACTTTTAAATTCTGCAAGTGCTGTCAACTGCAGATGTGGGTGATTTAATCGGAAGTATTTAAAATGATACTGAATTCGACAAGAGGAGGTTTAAAAAAAACTATTTAGTCTGGTGGGGAATCCAGAACCAGAGGGCATAATAAATTAAAGTTGGGTTGCACAGCTGGCGACAACACCAAAGGTAAACTTAGCAGATTTGTTACGGCAAGGCAAGGCTTGGGAAAAGCCATTTTTACTGAGTCTTCTGCACCAGCACAAGCAAATCTGGCAAGTTTATCTTTTTTTGCTGTTCGCTGTGCAGGGCCATGACATGAAATTCAATGTGAGGAAGTATGAGGTCATCCACTTTGGGTTGGAGAGAGACAAATCGGAACATTTTCTTAATGGTGAGGTGCTAGGAACTCTGGAGAAACAAAGAGATTGGGTATCCATGTACACAAACCACTAAAAGCTAGTGCACAGGTACAAAAAGTAATCGGAGGCAAGCGGAATGTTAACCTTTATCTCAAGTTGATTGCTTCCTCACTTTTAAATCCAATGCTTCAGTTATACAGGGCCTTGATCAGACCCCAACTAGAATATTGCGTTCAGCTTTGGGCACTGAACCTCAGGAAAGATACATTGGCTGTGGAAGGAGTGCAGCATAGATTCACCAGAATAATACCAAGGCTTAAAGCGATAAATTGAGGATAGGTTGCATTAACTTGGCTTGTATTCCCTTGAGTTTAGAAGGGTGTGGGTGATTTAATCGAAGTATTTAAAATGATACTGGATTCGACAAGAGTAGATCAGAAAAACTATTTAGTCTGGTGGGGAATCCAGAAC
The DNA here is from genome assembly GCF_044704955.1 of Pristiophorus japonicus. Taxonomy (NCBI): domain Eukaryota; kingdom Metazoa; phylum Chordata; class Chondrichthyes; family Pristiophoridae; genus Pristiophorus; species Pristiophorus japonicus. The sequence continues at coordinate 270,094,395 of NC_091981.1, read as the reverse complement.
CAGAGGGCATAATAAATTAAAGTTGGGTTATTTAGGAGTGAACTCAGGAAGCACTTTGACACAAAGAGACGTGGAAATCTGGAACTTCCTCCCTGAAAACACTCTATACTGGATCGATTGATATTGATGGATTTTGTTAGATTAGGGTATCAAGGGATATGGAATAAAGACAGGTAAATGAAATTGAGATACAGATGAGCCAGGAAGTTATTGAATAGTGGAACAGGCTTGAGGAGCTGAATGGCCTAGTCTTGTTCCTATGATTCGCTCATCGAGAGCCAGTGTCGCAAGGACGGCATTAACAAAGTGCTGATTGCTATTTTTTCCTCTTTCTGCTGTTTAAACACACCTTCATCCATTCCTTGACCTATCCTGGGAAAATTACAATCCAGTTCTGTCCAGTCATTTTTTCCCCCCCGAAACATAGAAATTTACATCGCAGAAGGAGGCCATTCCGGTCCATCGTGTCCGCGTCGGCCGACAAAGAGCCACACGGTTCTTGGTCAGCAGCCCTAAAGGTTACATATAAACCTATGAACAATGACGGAAAAGCAAAGAGCACCCAGCCCAACCAATCCGCCTCAGCACAATTGCGACACCACTGATCCTAAAACATTCTGCACTCCACCACAACAGGAGCCATGTGATCTCCTGGGAGAGGCAAAAACTAGATGAAAAACCCAGGCCAATTTAGGGAGAAAAAATCTGGGAAAATTCCTCTCCGACCCACCCAGGCGATCAAAACTAGCCCAGGAGATCACCCTGGCCGTATTCTATTCCCTGCAGTACTTACCATTATATCTGCTCTGTCCAACAACAGGTCATCCAGTCTAATCCCAATTACCAGCTCCAGGTCCATAACCCTGCAGATTACTGCATTTCAAGTGCCCATCCAACCATCTCTTAAAAGTGGTGAGGGTTTCTGCATCCACCACTTTTCCAGGCAGCAAGTTCCAGAGCCCCAGAACCCTCTCCATAAAGAAGCACCTCTCAAATCCCCTCAAAATCTTCCACCACCTACCTTAAAACTATGTCCCCTTGTAATAGACCAAAGGAAATAGACCCTTACTATCCACTATGTCCAGGCCCCTCAATATTTTGTACACCTCAATGAGGTCTCCTCTCCACCTCCTCTGTTCCAATGAGAACAAACCCAGCCTATCCAATCTATCCTCATAACTAAGATTCTCCATTTCAGGCAGCATCCTATTAAATCTCCTCTGCGCCCTCTCTAGTGCAATCACGTCCTTCCTATAATATGGCGACCAGAACTGCACGCAATACTCCAGCTGTGGCCTAACCAAAGTATGATACAATTTAAGCATAACCTCCCTGTTCTTATATTCTATGCCAGGGCCAATAAAGGCAAGCATTCCGTATGCCGCCTTAACCATCTTATCCACCTGGCCTGCTAATTTCAGGAATCTGTGGACAAGCACTCCAAGGTCTCTTTGTTCATCTGCACTATTAAGTGGCCTACCGCTTAATGTGTATACCCTTTCCTTATTAGCTCTCCCAAAATGCATCACCTCACACTTCTCTGAATTAAATTCCATTTGCCACTGCTCTGCCCACCTGACCAGTAGATTGATATCCTCCTGCAGACATTCCTCTTCATTATCAACCACACAGCCAATTTTAGTGCTGTCTGCAAACTTCTTAATCTTACTCCCTATATTCAAATCTAAATCATTAATATGTACCACAAAAAGCAAGGGTCTCAGTACTGAGCCCTGCGGAACCCTACTGGAAACATCCTTCCAGTCACAAAAACATCCATCAATCATTACTCTTTGCTTCCTCCCTCCAAGCCAATTTTGGATCCAACTTGCCACTTTGCCCTGTATCCCATGGGCTTGAACCTTTATGACCAGTCTACCATGTGGGACTTTATCAAATGCTTTGCTAAGATCCATATATACTACATCGTATGCACTACCGTCATCGACCCTCTTGGTTACCTCCTCAAAAAATTCCCGTAACAAATCCATGCTGACTGTCCCTAATTAATCGTTGCCTTTCCAAATGCAGATTTATCCTGTCTTTCAGGATTTTTCCCAATAATTTTCCCACCTCTGAGGTTAGGCTGACAGGTCTGTAATTACTCGGCCTATCCCTTTTTTCCTTCTTAAACAACATTAGCAGTCCTCCGGCACCATGCCCAGATCCAAAGAGGACTGGAAAATGATGGTCAATGCCTCTGCTATTTCCTCTCTTACTTTGCTCAACAGCCTGGGATGCATTTCATACGGGCCTGTGGACTGATCTACTTGCAAAGCTGCTAAACGCCTTAATGTTTCCTCTCTCACTATTTATTTCATCCAGAATATCACATTCCTCCTCGATCTGCAATCCCTTTCCTTTGTGAAGAAAGATGCAAAGTATTCGTTAAGAACCCTCCCAACATCTTCTGCCTCCACACAAAGATTGCCCTCATGGTCTCTAATAGGCCCTACCCTCTCTTTAGTTACCCTCTTACTCTTAATATATTTAGAGAACATCTTAGGGTTTTCCTTAATTTTACTGGCCAAGAATTTCTCTTAGCATTCCTAATATCCTTTTTAATTTTACCTCTTAACTTTCTATATTCCTCTAAAGATTCTATAGTATTTAGCCGTCCCTTTTTTTCTTAATCCTCCCTGTAAGTCCCTAGACATCCAGGGGGCTCTGGAATTATTTTTCTCAGCCTTTTTTTTTTAAGTATGATAATTTTTCACCACTTGGTAATGTGAATGTTACATCCTAAATGAAGGTTACAGAATACCATCTGTGTGGCTGTATTTTCAATCTCGACCTGAAGAATGGAAAAATCTGAGGCACAATTTAGTACTGTTAAAAAAAAACATACAAAATAGTGAAATTTAGCATAACTGTCAAACTTGTCGAAGGATTAACGCAAGCTGTACGAAGGTCCCCCGGATTAATTAGGTGTGTTTTATATTTTGCTGTATTAGAGTACCTGGTAATGGCCACCACAGTTATAACTTGAAATGTAATGGTGTAGCTAACTACAATAAAATGTGTTCAAAGTACAGGCATTCTAATTTACTGAAATAAATGTGTTTAGTGTAAAATACTCTGAAAATTACAGAATTGGGCACAGGGGAATGCACTTATAATTACACTCCCTCTTTACTGAGAGCAATTTACCATTCCTCTTCTGCCTGAAGATCTTTGATCACAGGTTCTGTAGAGAAATTAGTTAATTGTACCATGGTAATCTGCAACGACCTATTCACTTCAACCTCTCTCCCATGTATTGGTGTTATTGCTGTAATGTGAAAATGTCTAAAATTCATGCTGTCCACATGATTCAGGGCACCAAAAATAACCTTTTAATTAATCTTCAAAGCAGTATTTTGCTGATGGGTGAGAATAACATGAATTAGCCATGTAACTTTTCCATTGACCAGATGGTTTTTTAAATTAGGTTACAAATTAATTAGGCTCTTCTTGGGAATTTGTACCTGCTGCAGATCTACTTCCATTGGAGTGATCGGGATACCTGAGCCACCTGGCTTGTATTTGCCGTTGGATGAAATTGTGATTTTGACGATGTAAATATCTTTAAAATTTGCTTCATGAAGTGTTACCTAAAAGCTTCAACAGTAATATTCTACAAATCCATCACTCTGACATGTGCATTAAAGGCATGCCATCACAGATTGATTACAGTATTACTTTGCTGAATCATGGTTGCTCCATTCTTAGAGATTTGAAAAGTGTCAGAAGGCTAAGTTGCTGAAAAACTAACATTTGTTTTTGTTCAGTCCTCTATCAACTGCAGGATGAAACCCATGTTGTCAAGAGGAGAATCATGAAATGCAGTCCCGTTTACATCTTTGATGTTGGCAGCATAATGTTGGGCTGCCTCCTGAATTTTCCTCCTTGTGCTATAAAGACACCTCTTGAGAGGATGTGAAATTATTTATCCCATGTCGGCGCTGAGGCATTTGTGATTTCCCGTCGATTTTAAAAGATCCCTATTGTGGCAGTTTGAAAAAAAGAAACAAAAACAGATACATTCTTCATATCATTGTTTTTTATTTCCCCTCTCGTAAAGATGCCAAGTCATGCCAGCATATGATTCAGTGGGTGCTGGTAGCCATCTGATACTATGGCCTCGATTCTAATCCCCATTCCCCAGACAAGCTGGGTGGGGGTCGGGGGTGGGTTAAAATATCAAAATCGAGCAACCCGACCCCATTCCCGGCTGCTGTAATATTTAAGACGATGATTCCGACACTGGATGAGGCTCCCATTAAAAGTGGGGCAAGGATCTACTTTGCAGGAGAAAGTCGTGGCCTCAACATTGTCGTGCCGGGATCTTCACCCATTACCAGGTTCCCCTGCAGCCTAAATACCAGACCCATGTGCAAGAGCCAATTTTTCATGTGTGAGCTTGATGGCTTAGTACCACATCGTAAGGTGTATTTACCCCCTGAACCATTTTAAACCGCTACTGTTGACAATTCCAGATAAAGGGCCAGATTCTCGAGCATGCTTCTCTTTAACAGCTTGGTTATATTAGCCAAGGTGCCGGCCTTGGCTCAGTGGTAGTATTCTCGCTTGAGTTGGAGGTTGTGGGCTCAAACCCCACGCCAAGGACTTGGGCGCATAACCGAGGCTGACACGTCAGTGCATTACTGAGAGACTGCTGCATTGTCGGAGGTGTTGTCTTTTGGGTGAGACTTAAATCGAGGCCTCATCTGCCCCCTCAGCTGGGCACAAAATATCCCATGGCACTATTTGAAGAAGAGCAGGAGAGTTTTCCCCAGTGACTGGCCAATATTTATACCTCAACCAACATCATTTAAAAAGCATGTTATCTGGATATTATCTCATTGCTGTTTGTGGGACCTTGCTATTCATTAATTGGCTCCTGAGTTTTCCCATGACAGTGCAATTTTTAGAAACCAGCAAAGGGCGACTAACAAATTGATAGAGAGAGAGAAGATAGCTTATGAAAGTAAACAAGAAATATAAAAACAGATAGTAAGAGCTTCTACAGGTATAGAAAAAGGAAGAGAGTAGCTAAAGTAAATGTTGGTCCCGTAGAGGATGAGACTGGGGAAATAATGAGAAATGGAGAAATGGTAGAGACTTTGAACAAATATTTTTCTCAGTATCCATGGCAGAAGACACTAAAAGCATCCCAATAATTATAATCAAGGGGCTATTGGCGGGGGGGAACTTAAAACAATCACTATCACTCGAGAAAAAGTACTTGGCAAACTAATGGGACTATAGTGTGTACAAGTCTCCTGGACCTGATGGTCTGCATTCTAGGGTCTTAAAACAAGTGGCTACAGAGATAGTGGATGTATTGGTGTAATCAACCAAAATTCCCTGAATTCTGGAGCGGTCCCAACGGAAAAGCGCAAATATAACGCCCCTATTTAAGAAAGGATGGAGACAGAGAGCAGGAAACTATAGACCAGTTCACCTAACATCTGTCATTGGGAAAATGCTGGGAATCCATTATTAAGGAAGTAGTAGCAGGCCATTTAGAAAATCACAATGCAGTCAAGCAGAGTCAGCATGGTTTTATGAAAAGAAAATCATGTTTGACAAATTTGTTGGAGTTCTTTGAGGATGCAACGAGCAGGGTGGATAAAGGGGAACCAGTGGATGTGCATTTGGATTTCCAGAAGGCATTCGATAAGGTGCCATGTAAAAGGTTACTGTGCACGATAAGAGCTCACAGGGTTGGGGGTAATATATTAGCATGGATAGAGGATTGGCTAACAGAAAACAGAGAATCGAGATAAATGGATCATTTTCAGGTTGGCAAATGGTAACTAGTGGGATGTCACAGGGATCAGCATTGGGGCCTCAACTATTTACCATCTATATTAATGAGTTGGATGAAGGCACCGAGTATAATGCAGCCAAATTTGGTGATGATACTAAGATAGGGGGAAAGCAAGTTGTGAGGAGGACGCAAATCATCTGCAAAGGGATATAGACAGGCTAAGGGAGTGGGCAAAAATTTGGCAGATGAAGTATAATGTGGGAAAATGTGAGGTTATCCACTTTAGTAAGAAAAAAGCAAATGCTGCAGAGGGATCTTGGGGGTCCTTGTACATGAAACACAAGTTAGCATGCAGGTACAGCAAGTAATTAGGAAGGCAAATGGAATGTTGGCCTTTATTGCAAGGGAGATGAAGTATAAAAGTAGGGAAGTCCTGCTCCAACTGTATAGGGTGTTAATGAGACCACATCTGGAGTACTGCATACAGTTTTGGTCTCCTTATTTAAGGAGGAATATAGTTGCATTGGAGGCAGTTCACAGAAGGTTCACAAGGTTGATTCCTGAGATGAGGGAGTTGTCATGAAGAAAGGTTAAGCAGGTTGGGCCTATACTCACTGGAGTTTGGAAGACTGCGAGGTGATCTTATTGAAACATATCAGATTTTGAGGGGGCGTGACAGGATAGGTGCAGAGAGGATGTTTCCCCTCATGGGAGAATCTAGAACTGGGGGGCATAGTTACAGAATAAGGGGTCGCCATTTAAAATGGAAATGAGGAAGAACTTCTTCTGAGGGTTGTGAATCTTTGGAATTCTTTGCCCCAGAGGGCTCTGGAGGCTGGGTCATTGCATATATTTAAGGTGGAGATAGACAAATTTCAGAACGATAAGGGAGTCGAGGGTTATGGGGAGAGGGCAGGGAAGTGGCGTTGAGGCCAAGATCAGATCAGCCATGATCTTATTGAATGGCGGAGCAGGCTCGAGGGCCCAGATGGCCTACTCCTGCTCCTATTTCTTATGTTCTTACGTAACAATCGCTGTACTTAAAAGTACTTAATTAGCTGGAAATTACTTTGGGACTTTGGAGGTCGTGAAAGATGCTATATAAATGCTAGTTCTTTGTTGCTTGCTATTGAAAGAGAACAGTGATTGTCTAACTATATATGGAAACTAATACTGAATCAGGGACTGGGACTTGCTAAAATTAACGTAAGCAAAATAATAGTAATGAAGAAAATAATGGCACTAAAGAGTGACAAATCCCCAAGACGATAGGGTTTCCAGCCCAGGGTTTTAAAGGAACGAAGTGAGAATATGGCAAATGCCCCAACTATATAATCTTCCAAAGTTCTCCCGATTTTGGAACTGTTCCTTTTCGATTGGAAAATTGCACGTCGCTCTGCTATTTAAAAAAAAAAGGTGTGAGCAGGAAACCAAGGAATTATAGACCAGTTAGTCTGTTGTCTGGAAATTGCTAGAGTCTATAATTAAGGATAGAATGACTGAACATTTTCAGGTGATCAGAGAGCGAGCCAGCATGGATTTGCAAAGGTAGGTCAAACCTGACGGACCTGGTTGAAATTTTTTTTTGAAGAGGCGCTGAAGTCGTAGGCAGGGGACTTTCTATGGATGTTATTTATATGGACCTTGATAAAGTCCCTCAAGAGATTGTTGGCTAAAATTGAAGCCCATGGAATTGAAGGTAAATTACTGACTTGGTTAGAAAATTGGCTGAGCGGCAGGAGATAGAGTAGGGATAATGGGTAGGTACTCTTAATTGACAATGTGATTAGTGGTGCCCTACAAGGATCTATATTGGGGCCTCAACTATTGACATGAGATGATGGGATAGAAAGCCACATATCCAAGTTTGCCAATTACAGAGATATTAATAGATTAAGTGAATGGGCAAAACTGTGGCAAATGGATTTTAATGTAGGCAAGTGTGACGTCATCCACTTTGGACCTAAAATGGTTAGAACAGAGTACTTTCTAAATGGCGAAAAGCTAGAAAATAATCAAAAAGGCTCATGGAATGTTAGCCTTTATATATAGAGGACCAAAATGAATACAAGATGGTAGAAGTTTTCCGGAGCTTTACAAAACCCTGGTTAGTCCACATCTGGAGTACTGTGAGCAGTTCTGGGCACCACAACTTAGGAAGGATATATTGGCGTTGAGGAAGTGCAGTGTAGAATGATACCTGGACTCCAAGGATTAAATTGCGAGGAGAGATTACACAAACTCGGGTTATATTCCCTGGAATTTAGAAGATTAAGGGATGATTTGATTGAAATTTTCAATAAAATATAGGGTAGATAGAGAGAAACTATTTCCACTGATTGTGGAGTATAGGACTAGGGGGCATAGTCTAAATATTAGAGCCCGACCCTTCAGGATTGAAGTCAGGAAACACTTCAAGACGCAAAGTGGTAGAAGTTTGGAACTCACTTCCGCAAACGGCAATTGATGCTCGGTCAGTTCTTGATTTTAAATGAGATTGATAGATTTTTGTTCACCAAAGGTATTGAGGGATACGGGGCAAAGCTGCATGTACGGAATTTGGTCACGGATCAGCAATGATCTCGTTGAATGGCGGAACAGGCTAAATGGCCTGCTCCTATTGCTACGGAAGTGAAGCTACCTGGTATTAAGGTGTGTAGTGCTAAATGAAAGAAATCTCTCGCTGTATATCCAAAAGGAAGTTGGATTCCCTGTATATCTTCACCATTTGTTGAATTTGAAACATTTGGTCAATCTGTAGATGTTGTGTTTTCATCTCCCGTTCTCTTGGGAAGATTTTAATCAGCTGTTTCCTAGGTGATGGGATCCCTTTGACATTACAAGATTTTTTTTAACACAGGAAGTCTTCTCTGCTAGTCCTTAATGATCAAGATCACTTTGGTTCTGTCTTCAGGAAGGAAGATACAAATAACCTTCTGAATGTACTAGGGGACAGTGGGTCTAGAGAGAAGGAGGAACTGAAGGATATCCTTATTAGGCGGGAAATTGTGTTAGGGAAATTGGGATTGAAGGCCGATAAATCCCTGGGGCCTGATAGTCTGCATCCCAGAGTACTTAAGGAAGTGGCCCTAGAAATAGTGGATGCATTGGTGATCATTTTCCAACAGTCTTATCGACTCTGGATCAGTTCCTATGGACTGGAGGGTCGCTAATGTAACACCACTTTTTAAAAAAGGAGGGAGAGAGAAAACGGGTAATTATAGACCGGTTAGCCTGACATCAGCAGTGGGGAAAATGTTGGAATCAATCATTAAGGATGAAATAGCAGCGCATTTGGAAAGCGGTGACAGGATCGGACCAAGTCAGCATGGATTGATGAAAGGGAAATCATGCTTGACGAATCTTCTGAAATTTTTTGAGGATGTAACTAGCAGAGTGGACAAGGGAGAATCAGTGGATGTGGTGTATTTGGACTTTCAAAAGGCTTTTGACAAGGTCCCGCACAAGAGATTGGTGTGCAAAATCAAAGCGCATGGTATTGGGGGTAATGTGCTGACGTGGATAGAAAACTGGTTGGCAGACAGGAAGCAGAGAGTGGGGATAAAGGGGTCCTTTTCAGAATGGCAGGCAGTGACTAGTGGGGTGCCGCAGGACTCAGTGCTGGGACCCCAGCTCTTTACAATATACATTAATAATTTAGATGAAGGAATTGAGTGTAATATCTTCAAGTTTGCGGATGACACTAAACTGGATGGCGGTGTGAGCTGTGAGGAGGACGCTAAGAGGCTGCAGGGTGAATTGAATAGGTTAGGTGAGTGGGCAAATGCATGGCAGATGCAGTATAATGTGGATAAATGTGAGGTTATCCATTTTGGGGACAAAAACACGAAGGCAGAATATTATCTGAATGGTGGCAGATTAGGAAAAGGGGAGGTGCAACGAGACCTGGGTGTCATGGTTCATCAGTCATTGAAAGTGGGCACGCAGGTACAGCAGGCGGTAAAGAAGGCAAATGGTATGTTGGCTTTCATAGCTCGGGGATTTGAGTATAGGAGCAGGGAGGGAGGTCTTACTGCAGTTGTACAGGGCCTTAGTGAGGCCTCACCTGGAATATTGTGTTCAGTTTTGGTCTCCTAATCTGAGAAAGGACATTGTTGCTATTGAGGGAGTGCAGCAAAGGTTCACCAGACTGATTCCAGGGATGGCTGGACTGTCATATGAGGAGAGACTGGATCAACTGGGCCTTTATTCACTGGAGTTTAGAAGGATGAGAGGGGATCTCACAGAAACATATAAGATTCTGACGGGACTGGACAGGTTAGATGCGGGAAGAATGTTCCCGATGTTGGGGAAGTCCAGAACCAGGGGACATAGCCTCAAGATAAGGGGTAGGCCATTTAGGACTGAGATGAGGAGAAAATTCTTCACGCAGAGAGTTGTTAACCTGTGGAATTCCCTGCCGCAGAGAATTGTTGATGCCAGTTCATTGGATATATTCAAGAGGGAGTTAGATATGGCCCTTACGGCTAAGGGGATCAAGGAGTGTGGATAAAAAGCAGGAAAGAGGTACTGAAGGAATGATCAGCCATGATCTTATTGAATGGCGATGCAGGCTCGAAGGGCCGAATGGCCTACTCCTGCACCTATTTTCAATGTTTCTATGTTTCTACGGATTCCTTCTATGAGCCACTTCTAATTTTTCATCAAGAAATGGCTACTTTTTATTTTTGGTTATGAATGAGTTGGAAGTGAAACATTGGTTCTGTTATGCAGCTGTCAAAAGAGCTATAGATCACTCCCTTTGACAAGGAAAAAAACTTAATCCAGACAGTTAGTATAGAGGACCAACCCTTGGGCCTGCTATTTGTAACCTAAGTCTGGCAAAATGATTCATTGAACATTTGTACATTATCCCCCAATACATGAAAAGCCATTGAGTACTGCAAGATGGTGAGCGCATCTCCATCTTGGGCTACTCTGATATTCGTATTTGACAGTGTCTGTCGGGATGCTCGTTTCATCAAATTTTGGTTTGTCAGCAACAATTTGGCAGGTTTGGTTTGACAACAGTTTAGATGGAGAAGGCCACCAGGCTGCTCCTCTACAAGTTCTGAAGGGTGTGGATGATGCTGAATGAGGAAGAAAGTAGAATAGATTACCATGTCGGATTGTTGATTGTTAACAAAGTATTATGCAATTTCTTCCTTTCCATGGCTTTATTATAGCTTGATTGCACATTTTATTACATAAATATGTTTTAGGGATCAGTTCTGCCTCCTGGTATTAAGGAAGCACAGCACATCCCGAGGAATATTTCTTTGTATAGTCGTGGGTACATCACGGCAGCAACTTGTCACAATCTCAAACATCTATATTAATGACTTGGAAGAAGGGACTGAGTGTAATGTAGCCAAGTTTACTGACGATACAAAGATGGGAGGAAAAGCAATGTGTGAGGACACAAAAAGTCTGCAAAAAGACATAGGCTCAGTGAGTGGGCAAAAATTTAGCAGATGGAGTATAATGTTGGGAAGTGTGAGGTCATGCACTTTGGCAGAAAACCATCAAAGAGCAAGTTATTATTTAAATGGAGAAAGATTGCAAACTACTGCAGTACTGTGGGACCTGGGGGTACTTGTGCATGAAACACAAAAGGATAGTCTGCAGGTACAGCAAGTGATCAGGAAGGCCAATGGAATCTTGGCCTTTATTGCAAAGGGGATGGAGTATAAAAGCAGGGAAGTCTTGCCAAAGCTATACAGGATATTGGTGAGGCCACACCTGGAATACTGTGTGCAGTTTTGGTTTCCATATTTACGAAAGGATATACTTGCTTTGGAGGCAGTTCAGAGAAGGTTCAGCAGGTTGATTCTGGGGATGAGGGGGTTGACTTGTGAGGAAAGGTTGAGTAGGTTGGGCCTCTACTCATTGGAATTCAGAAAAATGAGAGGTGATCTTATCGAAACGTATAAGATTATGAAGGGGCTTGACAAGGTGGATGCATGGAGGATGTTTCCACTGATGGGGGAGACTAGAACTTGAGGGCATGATCTTAGAATAAGGGGCCGCCCATTTAAAACAGAGATGAGGAGAAATTTCTTCTGAGGGTTGTAAATCTGTGGAATTCGCTGCCTCAGAGAGCTGTGGAAGCTGGGACATTGAATAAATTTAAGACAGAAAACGATAAGGGTATGGGTTGTGTAGAGGACTCAGAGAGGCTGCAAGGAGATTTGGATAGGTTAAGCGAATGGGCTAAGGTTTGGCAGATGGAATACAATGTCGGAAAGTGTGAGGTCATCCACCTTGGGGGGAAAAAAACAGTAAAAGGGAATATTATTTGAATGGGGAGAAATTACAACATGCTGTGGTGCAGAGGGACCTGAGGGTCCTTGTGCATGAATCCCAAAAAGTTAGTTTGCAGGTGCAGCAGGTAATCAGGAAGGCAAATGGAATGTTGGCCTTCATTGCGAGAGGGATGGAGTACAAAAGCAGGGAGGTCTTGCTGCAACTGTATAAGGTATTTGTAAGGCCGCACCTGGAGTGCTGCGTGCAGTTTTGGTCACCTTACTTAAGGAAGGATATACTAGCTTTGGAAGGGGTACAGGGACGATTCACTAGGCTGATTCCAGAAATGAGGGGGTTACCTTATGATGATAGATTGAGTAGACTGGGTCTTTACTTGTTGGAGTTCAGAACGATGAGGGGTGATCTGAAAGAAACATTAAAAATCATGAAAGGGATAGACAAGATAGAGGCAGAGAGGTTGTTTCCACTAGTAGGGGAGACTAGAACTAGGGGGCACAGCCTCAAAATACGGAGGAGCCAATTTAAAACCGAGTTGAGAAAGAATTTCTTCTCCCAGAGGGTTGTGAATCTGTGGAATTCTCTGCCCAAGGAAGCAGTTGAGGCTAGCTCATTGAATGTTTTCAAGTCAAAGATCGATAGATTTTTAACCAATAAGGGAATTAAGGGTTACGGGGAGAGAGCGGGTAAGTGGAGCTGAGGCCATGATCTTATTGAATGGCGGAGCAGGCTCGAGGGGCCGTATGGCCTACTCCTGTTCCTATTTCTTATGTTTTTATCTTAGAGACGTTGTCTTTTAATCTTTTCAATTAAAAAACCTGAGTTTATTTCTACACTATTTGGAATAGGCTTTGTTTAATGAATGATGAAGACTCTGCAAGGCATTTAATCTTAATTTTGGTTGACCCATTTTTGTATCTTGGAACAAAAATAATGGAGTAAATAGAAAAACCCCATAAAGGAGCATATCTTCATAAATAGTCACACTTTATATTTCTGTCTGTGATTTGTAAATAAATCTTAGAACTGTCAATCTTCTAGTCGCATCTGCTTTTTGTGTAATAATACAGTGGTCTAAGCTTTGTTAGTGCAGTTGTTTCAGTGGTACTGGCATTAGGGACAAGAACATGTCAGATTTATATATTGGGTTAGTGTTAGACTAAGTGTTTTTTTCATTAAGTTCAGGTCATCGTTCAGGGCCTGATCTGTGGTAAATGCCATGCGATATTCACAGTGCTGGATTTGTGATGAATGCTGTGCAATATTGAGCTATTTTTTTTGCAATTTTTAGCATTGGAGTTATCAGGGTGATCGAAATTCTGTTCTATTACTAATCCTGGAAGTTTCTGCAGCACATTTTATTTTTGCATTAACTAGTTGAAAACTATCTTCTCTAGATTGCAGGCAGTGTACATTGAGGCTTATTGAGGCTGTGGTTTTTGTCCATCATTTTTAATATAGTGGGTTTTCCTATTTGTTGAAATCCAATGGGTGCAAAGCTTAAACTTCTTGGGTATTTGGAGACTGTTTACGACTGAGCCCAAGGATTTGATGTTTAATTGTGTTTGTTATATTGGTATGTATCTAGTGCAGTGGACATTTCTAAATTGTAAACTCACTCATTTTGATCTAAATCTCTTGCATTGAAATCTTTCTTCAGAATTTTTATTTTAAGTGCACATTGTGCATCAATTTAAGAAACCATTTTACGTTCTCCAATAGTTTTGAACAATTGCTTTATTTCCATACTTTGCAGGAAATTTGCCTGTTATTTCAACTGGGGGCTGTAATACTGTAATATGGATCACTTTCCTGTGGGTTCTTTTCAAAATTATTTGTAGTCTTTGACAGAAAAGCTACAATTTCCACCATGGTTTGATCTTTTGACATCTCAATGAATGGTGTCAAACTGGTTCAGGGAAAATCTTGAGAGAGATCTGGAAGCGATAGTAAACTCAATAATTAACATGTCCAGTCACGGCGGAGCAGAAGTCGACAAAGCAAACAGAATTTTGAGCTACATTGCCAAATCAGTAGAGTACAAGTCTGAAGCTGACATGTTGACGTACCGTGCTGTAATCGGGTGGCACCTTGATTTACTGTGTTTACTTGTGGACGTTGAAACCGAAGGAAAACAGCCAACGCCTTGGAATCAGTGTGGAGAAAGGCAGTAAGGCTGGTTAATGTAGGATAAGGGGCCATAGGTACAAACTAGCAACAGTAAGTTCAGGGGTTCCATAGAAACATAGAAAATAGGTGCAGGAGTAGGCCCTTCGAGCCTGCACCACCATTCAGTAAGAACATGGCTGATCATTCACCTCAGTACCCCTTTCCTGCTTTCTCTCCATACCCCTTGATCCCTTTAGCCGTAAGGGCTATATCTAACTCCCTCTTGAATATATCTAACGAACTGGCATCAACAACTCTCTGTGGTAGAGAATTTCACAGGTTAACAACTCTCTGAGTAAAGAAGTTTCTCCTCATCTCGGTCCTAAATGGCTTACCCCTTATCCTTAGACTGTGTCCTCTGGTTCTGGACTTTCCCAACATCGGCAACATTCTTCCTGCATCTAACCTGTCGAGTCCCGTCAGAATTTTATATGTTTCTATGAGATCCCCTCTCATCCTTCTAAACTCCAGTGAATACAGGCCCAGTCGATCCACTCTCCCCTCATATGTCAGTCCTGCCATCCCGGAAATCAGTCTGGTGAACTTTCGCTGCACTCCCTCAATAGCAAGAACGTCCCTCCTCAGATTAGGAGACCAAAACTGAACACAATATTCCAGGTGAGGCCTCACCAAGGCCATGTACAACTGCAGTAAGAGCTCCCTGCTCCTATACTCAAATCCCCTAGCTATGAAGGCCAACATACCATTTGCCGCCTTCACCGCCTGCTGTACCTGCATGCCAACTTTCAATGACTGATGTACCATGACACCCAGGTCTCGTTGCACCTCCCCTTTTCCTAATCTGCCGCCATTCAGATAATATTTTGCCTTTGTGTTTTTTCCCCCAAAGTGGATAACCTCAAACTTATCCACATTATACTGCATCTGCCATGCATTTGCCCACTCACCTAACCTGTCCAAGTCACCCTGCAGCCTCTTAGCATCTTCCTCACAGCTCTCACTGCCACCCAGCTTAGTGTCATCTGCAAACTTGGAGATATTACTCAATTCCTTCATCTAAATCATTGATGTATATTGTAAATAGCTGGTGTCCCAGCACTGAGCCCTGCCCTGAGTTGTCAGGAATCATTTGCCGCAGAGTGATTTAATACTTGGTATGGTTTTCCAGGTAGAATCGTGGTGGTTAAAAACTGGAATCATTCAAAATGGTATTGAGACGCTGTAATGGGAGGGATGTTGGCTTCTATGATGTGTAAGCTTGAAGGGCTGAATGGAATTGCTCATCCGTACTTATTTGTTATCCTTGAGTTCTGAGTCACCTTGTAGCTAATATTAGGGTTTAGGCGTCGCATTGTAAGCTGAAAACTCAGCAGCTGGCCAGTGCTGGGAGGTTAGAGAATCCTTGAAGCTACTGGATCGGAAAAAATGAATTTACGTCTAAATTTATCTTGGCTTTTATTTGATTTATTAGCTCATCAAAACAAACAGAAACATGTGTGATATATGCATGTTGATGTTCTGTAGATATGAGTGTTTTGTGCTCAACATACAGTCAGTAAGACACTGAGAAAACATCCAAGAACAATGTAGAAGGTAGCAGTCAAGCTATTGCTTCATTATATTCCACATTCACTGACCTTTGCAAATGCTAAATATCTATCCCTTCTAGCAAAATCTAATTTGTTTCAGAAACATCTGTAATATAAAAAGAGGCATGGGGATAAGGAAAATATTAAGGCAAATATCAGTGGTAGGCGTTTTGTCAATTACCCATTTGGAACTCACTTGGAAAATCAGCATAACAATTTCTTGACCAATCTTTTTCTCATCAGCTCCTTTTGATTGTCTTAATAAAAGAGGAAGTAAAGCTTATTTTAAATGACTAATTTGGTGGGTTACAGCTAATGTTGGTGACTGAATTTTTGACGTTCATTTTTAGGTGCTTCTTGTCTATTTGTAATCACTTCTCTTCCCTTGCAGTAAAATGGCGTTCAGCAACTATTTCAGTACGGCTGATTGACAGCGTGGGGTGTTTTAACTGTTGAGGTCTTTTAATGCTGATGGAATTCTTCTATATTGACAGACAGCAATCCCAGACTAAAGAGGCATCCTTAGTGAGAATTGATACTCTTGCTGTGTCCTGCTAATGGACATGTTTCCCAAACTCTCCTGCTTAGAATTGGAGGTGGCATTGAGCTTGGTGTTGTCATGCAAAATAAATAAAAATTATTAAACATAACATTGCACTCGTATTTTTTTTTAGAGAAGGAGGATTTGCTTTGTAAAATATCTCTAAGCATTGACTTACAACCGCAGTAATTAAATAACACCATCATTTTCTATCGGTCTTTGCTAGCATTTTGACTGTCTCTTTACTCCAGTGGCAACTGCTAAATTGGCAGCCGGTGACTTCCAAGTACCTCGGGCATCCACCTAAAACTAAGCACCTTGACTATGCTAAACAGGGTCCGAATGCCTATTCTAGGACCTCAATGTCAAATTCGGTTAATAAACTGGGTAGAGCAAATGCTTTGCGTTCTTCGCTGAATGTTTTTTGTCAACAGCGGTCCTTAAAGAGTGAAATCGCCCCTCTCTAACTCTGTAATCTCCTCCAGCACCTCCCCCCCCCCCCCCCCCGCGATGTCTGCGTTCCTCTAATTCTGCCCTCTTGAGCATCCTGATTGTAATCGCTCAACCATTGGTGGCCAAGCCTTCTGTTGCCTAGGCCCCAAGCTCTGGAACTCCCTGCCTAAATCTCTCCGCCTCTCTACCTCTCTTTCCTCCACGACACTCCTTAAAACATACTTCTTTGACCAAGCTTTTGGTCACCTACACTAATTTCTACTTATGCGGCTCAGTGTCAAATTTTTGTCGCATAATACTCCCGTGAAGCGCCTTGGGATGTTGACTACATGAAAGGCGCTATATAAATACAAATTGTTCTATGGTGCCAAGATTGTGCAATCGAAGTGACAAGTTTACGTAGGCATTTTTCATTATAGGAGTGGACATTATAATGGGAAAAGTTAACACAAAAATGTGATAAGAAAGCAAATGGAGGATCGAAGTGGCAGCAGATGTAATATTTTGTCAAATGTAAGAGATAGAAGAAAAATTTTGCTAATGACAACACTTTTTAAATAGACTAAACCTGTTGAGATCAAATCTTTTTGTTATGCAATTTTAAAATGTCTATTTATTGAGAGGTTGAAATCGTAAGTGAATTAATTCATATTTACGGTTTGTTGTAATTAAATCTTTAATATGTGGTACCAAGGATTTTAGTTTGGAACCTTTGAGTTTCTTGTAGTGATGCTTTAAGTTCATCACTAAGATATAAAACATGGACATTACATTAATGTTAGTGATAAAAGGGTACATTTTACTTAGAATATTGTGATTTTTGTCTGGTATACATCTAAAATTTGTTTTCTTCCATAAAATTTGTTTGTATATTGCACAAGCATAATTGCAATTTAGAATAAAAGCAAAGAAATGTGTAACACAGTGCATAATGTTTTAATATTTAATAATGCAATGTTTTTGACACCTATTTACCATTTTTAAATGTAATGCTGAGGACAGATTTTAAAAAGCCAGAATTTTACATTTTAAAGTATATGAAGTCATTTATTTTATTTTCAGTTACCAAGGTGTATCTATCGACATCAATGCATCCACATCTTTTACGGGTACATCCTTAGAATTGTCCAAGAGTATCGGTGATAAATCGACAGAAGAGATATTCCATTATGCAGACCAAGATGCAGATGATGAAAATGCAGCCCTGGAAGTTGTAGATGAAGCACAAGAAGAAATGGAAGGCTACGCTCAGGACGAATATGTTGAAGAGGAAGAAGGTGTGCAGTATGAAGGCAACGACGCAGAGCTAGGAGACGACCAAATGGATTACCCAGGAGAACCGGGCGAAGAGGAGATGTACAATGATGAAGTGTTAGACCTTGAAATCAATGACCCTCTTGATGATGAATTTCAAGTAAGTCCTTTTCTGTTGTATCATTTCAGATAACACTTCATCACCAGGATCCAGGCTGATTTTAAAACTATTTCTGTCCCAGGGGAGGTGTGAAAATTAGACCTATTATCACTTGCTGTCAGTTTCTTTATCTCCTGTCTGACAAAGTTTATGTTGACAGCTTGTTTGGAGGTAGCAATACTCTTCTGACAGGCTTAGAGACTGCTTGGCATTATGACCTTGAGGGTTGTATCTTTGTGAAAAAGCCTGCATTGTCTGATGCAGATACACTGCCAATTGTCGAGCACAGTTAAGGTGAAAGGTTTTTTATCAGCAGATTGGATGGGATCTGATTGAGCCCTGTAAAGGTGCATAGATTACTGACCTCTTTAGAATGTTAATTTTCCAGAAATGATTGATGTTCTTTGCATCCTTTCTTTCAACACATAGCAGCTTTAAGCTGAATAAAGAGATTAACTCTTGGCTGTTGAGATGATCTCTAGTGTAGAAGCATTTATCATCATTAAGTGGGTAAAACCACATAAGTCAAGTGTATTTTTGAATGGGAATAGAAGCTGATCTAATTAATGAATCTGTTATGACATGGAAAATTATTTTGGGGAAAATGATTAAAGCTGACGGACCAGAAAATTAAATTATTTAAAGGAATTTTGTAATTTCAAAACATACAAGAAAACTGTATGTATGGAACTTATTTCAAAATTTTCCAGTATCACTGAGCTTTTGATAGCTGTTTTAGTGAATTTGGGGTAAAAATAATATGCTTAAATTAAGCATTAAAACTCATAATTGCAGCATTATTTACAAGTTTCCCCCCCCCCCCTCCCCACCCAAATACACACTTCCTGTTATATGACTGAACAGTCCAATTTTCCCTCATCGTTCATGGATGCTCAATTCTATTTCTGCCAAGAGGCACCCCTGAGCAACGCAGGAAAGTACCCTTTTCTGAGACTCCGACAAGGCTGGCAAATTCACTCTATTGGGGTCAGTGTGGATGCCTGTCAAAACTGATTTGAATTTCAGTCTCCAGACTGTTAACATTATAATCTCTGATGAATCTTTTGGATGTAAAAATGGCTGATGTAGAAAATGGAAATTGTCTGGTGTCGTATGGAGCATATTTCTAAAGTTGGTATTAAGATGTGCTATTGGGCCATGATAACGGAACTTTACCCTGCATTGAACGCATACTTGATATGACGTGATGCAGACATTAGAAGGAAAAAGTGAAAATGTTGAATTTCTCATCACTGTTGCCTCCTGCGTTGATGATCACAAAACTGGAATTTAAAGGTGACTTTCTGCACGTGTTTGTAATTCATTTTTCAAATTGGAGATGACCACACACTGCCATTTCTCCTAGCAGCAACATTTATTTATGCCAACTATGCTAATTATTATATAAAGATTCTACTTCCTATAGAAGAACAAATAATGTGTTGTACAAGCATTGCTTGGTTTCTTGTGTTGGGACCATGCTAAATCACGGGTTTGGAACATTGAAACCGAGGAAGAGGAGTCGGCCATTCGGCCCCTCCTTGCCTGTTTGGCTGTTCAATTAAATCATGGCTGATCTGTACCTCAACTCCATTGGATCATAGTTGATGTGTACTTCTACTGCATTTATCCATCCTTGTTCCATCTCCTTTGATATCCTTGCCGAACAAAAATCTGTCGATCTCATTGGGAAATTGCAATTGACCCAGCACCCACAGCCTTTTAGAGTTCCACTATCCTTTTATGTGAAAAGTTGTTCCTGATTTCACCCCTAAAGGATCTAGCTCTAATTTTAAGATTATGCCACCTTGTTCTGGGTTTTCCCACCAGAGGAAATTGTTTCTTTGTATTCCTTAATCATTTTTAATACCTTGATTAGATCACCCCTCAACATTCTAAACTCAAAGAGAATACAAGGCAAGTTTTCGCAACCAGACCTCATAATATAAACCTTTAACCCTTAAGCCGTAGTATAATTCTGGTGAATCTGTGCTGTGCACCCTGCAAGGAGAATGCATCTTTCCTGAGGTTGGTTGCACAAACTGAACGCAGTACTTCGGATGGGGTCTGACTACGGCTCTGTACAATGGAAGCATCACTTCTTCTCTTTCATAGAGCCGGCACAGGGCCAGATGGCCTCCCTCTATGATGTATAATTCTATTAGCCTTTTTGATTACATTTTGTAGCTGTGCAGTAGATTTTAGTGATTTGTCTACATGAAGAACCAAATCCCTCCACAGCTACTCGTCTCTTACCATTATCCTGATTTGGTTTCCTCAGATCTTCACACTTCCCCATTGAACTCCATAATGCTCACTTAGTCTGCTTATGTCCCTTTGTAACTTCCCATTCCATGCATGCAAATTGCTGTCTCTCCTAAGTCAAGTGTCACCTGGAAATTTCCCTATATGATTCTCTTGCTTCATCCAAGTCATTAATGAAAATCTGAGACCCCAGTATAGGTCCCTACACTATTTGTCACATACTGCCAATCTCCTTTATCTCTACTCTTTCTTCTCCCTCCCAACCAATTACCAACCCCATATCACATGGTCCCCTCAATTCCATGTGCTTTTATTTTTGCTAATGTCTTGTGGAACCATATCAGCGGCTTTCTGGAAGTCCATATGGGTAACATCCATACACTTTCTTATTCACCATGATCGTGACCTTTTTTTAAAAAAAAATCAACTCGTTTGGTCAGACAATACCTACCCATCCCAAATCCATGCTGATTCTAATCAGCTAATACTTGTCCAAGTGCCCAGTCACACTGTTTCATAGATTTTAGTAACTTCCCCACAATTGATGTTAAACTGTCAGGTCTGTAGTTACCTGTGTTTTTTCTCCTTTTCTTCTTAAATAATTGCATGACATTTGTAAATTTGGAATTGAGCACTGTGCTGTATTCTAAATATGGGTTCCAGTCTAAGTACATAGTTATTATTAGGTGCAAATTGATGGTCAAGAAATGCTTGAATCAAATTGTATTGCAACTCTGTTCCAGAGCAGACAATGAAATGATTGGCTTAAGTTGCTGCCGGTACTGTCTCCAAACAGTAAAACGTTATTTGGTGCATTCTAAAGTACAGCTTCAAATTTGGGGGATAAGCTACAGAATATTGATACACACATAAACACACATAGGAGTGTGTTTAATACTTGCAAGTTCTAGTACATAAGAACATAAGAAATAGGAGCGGGTGTAGGTCATTTGGCCCCTCGAGCCTGTTCTGCCATTCAATAAGATTTCTGCCCGCTCCCCATATAGCCCTAGACTCTCCTATCGTTCAAAAATCTATCTCCGCCTTAAATATATTCACTGGCCCAGCCTCCACAGCTCTCTGGGGTAGAGAATTTCAAAGATTCCCGACCCTCTGAGAGAAGAAATTCCTCCTCCCAAGTACAAGCAGATTATGCGAGTTAAAATAAACTTCATGTGAGGACAAAAGGATAACGCAGCAAGATAAATTGTTAATAAGTAGCTATACAGTAACACTTGTCAAGGAATATTGGAAACATACCACATCCGTGAAATAGGAACAATGGGCCCAAATTTCCCCAAGCCCTTTTTCCAGTGCACTCACCCAAGATGCGCCGACTTTGTGCGCTCAAATCGGCGCCAAAAAACGTACTCATGATTCTGGCCGCTCTGCTGTGTGCTGTGTCCTGGGTCCTGGCGTGGCGTATATAGTGGAGTGGGGGGTGGAGCTACAGCCCTGCGCCGAAAACAATGCCGGCAGCTGTCCGCATGCGCAGTGGAGTCTGCGCACATGCGCAGTAGCTCCTCTCCCTCCCAGCGCATCCTGCAGGCTCTGAGCGGGACCCGATGCTCGCCGCCCCTATCCCTGGCCAAAGAGATGTCCCGATGTTCGCCGCCCCTATCTCTGGCCGAATAGCCTCCCGCACCGGCCTGCGAGCTATTGAACAAATGGAAACCTGCTGTGCTAACTTTTTCTGGCAAAAATATGGGGAAGTTGTTTCTATTTTACACATCTTTTGGGAGTATCTCGGCATACAGCCTTTGGAGCCAATTACTTACAAAGAATGGAAACATCGCTCGGCTTAATTTGTTTTAGGGAGATCCCTGTACAGGTAAAAAAATAATTGCAAAGGAGACCTGTAAAAATGTGCAAAGTAATGAGTGACATGAAAAAAGCCCTGTACATGTAAGTAGCTGCTTGTGTTGTTTAAACTACTGTGATTGTGTGTTTGCAGAGTTCCTTTATTTTCTTTTAATCTTTCCTTAAAACTTTGTAAGTCTTGGTGCTTTAGGTGCAGGTCTTCTCCGTTTCCTTCTATTTTTTCATTTGTTATTGAATGCTTTTTGTGCTTTGTTTAGTGCTTTGTAAGTCTTGGTGCTTTAGAATGTACTAACCTGCACTGATTTCTTAACTCTGCAAGGGTTTTCTGTGCGGCCACAAGTGGCCACATATGTTGGCCTAAGTTAGTTTGGAGCAACTATTAGCTGTCCAAACTGGCTTAAATGGCCAAAACAGCTGGTAACGCCCCCTTTTGGGAAAAAAAAGAAACGAAAAAAAATCCTAACTAACTCACTTACACTGGAGATTTTTAAGATACTCCAGAAAAATCAAGTTGCTCCAAAAAAAACCAGAGCAACTCCTGGGCAAATTTGGGCCCAATAGTACTAAATGGAAGACTGTGTAATGAAGTAAATAACACATGATGTGAAAATCAGTAAATGTAATGGTCCCTCTACTTTTCTTTTGTGTTCAGTACCTTTAAATTTGTTGTGTGGCATGGTATCTTAAATGCGAACAGCTTGTGAGTGGCCTGTGCAGTACCTTCCCGATTACTGCACAGCCGCACATGCTGCAACTTAAAAAGAGCACTGGTAAAAATAATCCATTTTCCAACCTATAAATTGCTTTTGTTTTATTTAATAAGCAGATCAGTTACAGATTTGTAACAAACTCGTATATCTACTACTGTCTCTATATAATGTAAAAAAATGCTAATTATAACCAATTGCGTGGACATAAGATTGCTTCACAGTGGTGATGAGCATTGCCTAATCTTCGCTGTCTGAAATAGAAAGGAAAATGATATGCATTTTGTAACCTGTTGAATGATACCGATCTCCTGGAAGGGTAAATTTGTCTTTGTTATCAGGATGAAGAATATACACAGTTGTATGCCACAAACCAGGATATGCCAGGACAGCTCCAAGCTCAGGGCAATGAAGAATATGAAGAAGCAGCAGCCTCAGATAGACAGGAGCAAGTTGTAGAAACTGTCAAAGAACCTGAAGAGGTAAAGTGATGATGTAGTTTTATATTCGGCAATTCTCCACTGAATGAATTCCTGACCTCATTTAGGTCAACAGGGAAACATCGGAGTGTAAACCAAGTGTTTCCGCACAAGAATGGATCGACTCAATCTTAGCTTTCAAAAGGGAGTTGGATAAGCATCTGAAAGAAAAAAATTGCAGGGCCATGGGGGAAAGGGCAGGGGAGTGGGACTAGCTTAGAGTCGGCACGGGCTCGATGGGCCAAATAACCGTCTTCCGTGCTGTAACCATTTTTTGATTCTATAATTGAAGGATGAATCAACCCAGATTCCTCTGACGCATCCAGTGGTGGCTAAATAGTGGAACTGACAGTGGCATAGGATTCATCCTCTCAACTGTTGGTGGAAGTGCTATAAAACAATTTGAAAAGCAGTTTCCCTTAATGGTCTCATGAAGACACTGCTTGCTTGTTTAATAAGCCATGCAGACCAGAAGGTCCTAGGTTTGATTACCTACTCACACTGATTTAACTAATCTCAACAGTCATCGTCATTGCAGTTGAGTTCAGTGCTGCTGAACTAGTTAGAAAATATTTGTTGGGATCACTGTTTCTGATTGCTATGTGAAAAGGATGTTGACTTCTGTATCAAGTCTCAAACAATAACTTACATTTATATAGCGCCTTTAACATATTAAAACGTCCCAAAGTTCTTCACAGGAGCGTTGTCAGACACCAAGCCACATAAGGAGATATTAGGGCAGATGACCAAAAACTTGGTTCCAAGAAGTAGGTTTTAAGTAGCGTCTTAAAAGATGAGAGAAAGCAGTAGAGAGATTTAGGGAGGGAATTCCAGAGCTTGGCCTAGGCAGCTGGCAATGGTGGAACAATTAAAGTCTGGGATGTGCATAAAGCCAGAATTGGAGGAGCAAAGGCATCTCTGAGGGTTGTAGGGCTGGAGGAGGTTACTGAGATGGGATGGGGCGAAGCCATATAGGGATCCGGCCCCCCCCCCCCCCCCCCCCAATCTCGCTGCTGCACGCCCAGCCCCAAGCCCGATATCCCCTTGCTCAGTACCTGTACCATCCAATTTAAACGTGACCATCCCTCGTCCAGAAAAATCCCTTATCCAGAACAGACCAGGTCCCGAAGGTTCTGGATAAGGGCGAGTTAGGATATGAGCAGCAGAGTTTTGGATGAGCTCAAGTTTATAGAGGGTGGAAAATGGGAGGTCGACCAGGAGAGCATTGGAATAGTCTGGTTTAGAGGCAACAAAGGAGGGCTTCAGCAGCAGATGAACTGAGGTAGGGGTGGAGTTGGACGATATTAGAGGTGGAAGTAGGTGGTAACCTGTTTAACAACTGAAATATTTTAGAAACCAATTTTGTTTTTTTTTAAACTAGTGATACCTGTTTCACAGAGTTAGGGATTAGTTAGGGATTTAATGGAATTTTACTGCTTGACTCTTCCATCAATCCTTACAAGTCCTCTTTGTAAATTGTGAAACAAAAAATAGACTTGTCATTTACCCATAGACTATCCACAAGTCCCTGACTGTGAATTTCTCCCTGGGTTGAACGGATTTTCAGCTCTCACTCCTTTATGCTGAAATAAACACTACAGGTATTACATTAATAAGGCTGTTCTGATGCCAGGAGCAGCTTTAGTAACAGTAATAACCTATAGATCTGAAATACTTTTAATTCTGTTACGTTTCTTGTCTTTTTCTCCCATTTTGAATTTGTAATCTGTTTTCTAATCTCCTCTTCCCAGTTGAGAGAACCTTTTTAAAGAAGCAAATAAGTATATCTTCTACCTGGTTCCCATTGTCTTTTTTTTAGATGAAACTAAATTTTGAAGAACTTTCCTTTATCTTATTGAAGATCAACCTTGTTCTATAATAAATTTTGTATGGTTAATCTTGAGCATTTATGCATAAAACCAGGAAGATATTTTGCTGACCAGTAAATTCATGCTCAGAGTAAGCCTGACTGCATGCTTTGAGGCGGGTGAGGGAAGATATTCTTATTTCCAGCCAGTTTCCTTGCTCCTGACATAGATAATCATGTGATCTTTTTCACAGTGATCATCGGTTCATAAGGGAGAGAAAAGAAATTAATTGACGTAAGATAGTTTTGCTTTTGTGACAGTCCCTTCGGCATGCTGGTTTAAAGAACTTGTTTCAAACTTTGAGACTTGAATTTGACATGTCAACCCAGCTCCAAGGAGAAAATATTATACAACATTGTGTAAGGCCCTTAACTTTGAAAGGTCACATGTTCCATGTTCCATGTTACAATTTCACATCAGTGTTCATCTGAGAACTCAGTTTCCTATGGATGTTAATGAGTTCCTCTCTCATTGAATTTCTAATGTCTGATATAATTAATGGCAAGTCTGGTCCAACAGCCGTCTCTTAGATTGACTAAGTTGCACAGGGTGCTACTCATTGCTTTGATGCCATCATTGTATCACATGGTGAAACTTGATAAAAATGACATGATTTCTTAACCATGCTGAACATTTCCACTTCTGGATAAATTGTGGAGCAGGAAAAAAAAAATGCATGTTTTGCAGGAGCAGGCTGGTTCTTTTAGAAATCAAAGGGCCAGTGAGCCCAGTTGTGGTTGAGATGGAATGGATTTGACAGTCGTGGAGAATACTGTTCTTTGTCATGAGTGGAGAATGGTAACCTGATCACTGTTTTTAGAGTTCACTAATGTACTAAGCAAACATTTAAATAAAATCGTATCCTTTAAGACATAATCGATATTTGCAGTATACAAATAGACTAGCGTTACCAAATATATTATCAGTTTTTACTCCGTATGAGTGGACTTTGGAACAACTAGAGGTTTTCATCTCCTGTTTAATGGCCATTTGAATTTTGAAAAATTATATTAACCAAGTACATATAAGGAAAAGAAATTGAATCGTAGCCACAACATAAACTTGTGCGTATGTAATGCAATTCAAATTTGGACTGCAAATCAGCAACGCTGCATTAATCCCTTGTTTGGATCCTAAAGAGATAGGTCCACCTTTTGTAAAAGGAGCTGGCCCTCCTTGGCAAAATTGCCAGTGGTATATATAGGATAATACGTGACCATCATTAATTTGTCATTTACATTGCAATCTGCTCCAAATGAATGAAAATCTAATGCAGGTGCAGCGTCTAAAATCCGGAACCCTCGGGACCGAGGCCGTTCCGGATTCGGGGCTTTACCGGACTGTTGATTTGTTTTCTGTCATCACGAATCTGGAAACACCCGAGCCCGGGTTCGGGTATTTCCGGATATCGGAATGTCGGAGCGGAGGGGGGGAGGATTCCTGCTGAAGAGCTGTTCGGGCCGTCCGGCCACGCCAAGGTTGTCGTTGGGCGGGCCCACTCCACCAAGCAGGTTGTCATCGGGCTGGCCCCTGCCGAGGAGGTTGTTGGGTAGGCCGGCTCCACCGAGGTGTTCGGGCGGGCCCCACCAAGGAGGGCGTCTGACGAGGCGAGCAGCGGCGAGGCCCGAGGTCGGACAGCAGCGGAGCCCTGACATCGGCAGGGTTGTTGGGTCTGGATTCCGGAACATTTTATGGATTCCAGACGACCCTGCCACCGATCGGTCCAGAGTCCGGATTCTGGAACATTCCGGAACTCCGGATTCTCGACGCTGCACCTGTATTTCAAATAGTGTGCTGTCTACTTCCCAATATTGTCTTGTTTTGTTCAGTGTTCCTGTTCCATTTGTTGGAAATGGTTCCGAGCCTGAGCCTGAGCCTGCTCATTGTCTTCGTTCTGCTCTGCCCACAACTTTGTGTGAATTCTCCCATCAATTCTGGAGATGGTCCAGTGATGAAATAGCTGCAGTGAATCTATCCAAGCCGATCTTGCAGATGCCAAAAAAGCAACAGTTGGGGGCATAGAGATCAGTTCTAATCCAATTTGTGGATCAGGTGCCTGCCCTGAACATTCACTATTGGCTACTTTTCAAATGGTGTTATCTAAAATACTTTCAATCTGGAATACTTGTTAAATAGAAATAAAGAAAATGATAGCTAACACATAATCCAGCAAGATCTACCTGTTAAAGAAAACTCTTATGTAATGGTAATAAGGTAAATGCTACATTAAGTGCAGCACTTAACCACTATTTTACATAATTTAATGCCCTTCGTAACCTTTGTTTGTCTAGATTCAGATTGTTAATACTGAATCTGTATCAACGATATTGCTCTTCCCCCCCCCCCCCCCCCCAGTAGCCAAGCTGTGCCCGAATGAAGTGCATTCTGGGATTTTTAGTAAATGTATAAATAGTAAGAAACTACGGGGTTGAATGGCTGTGGGGCCCAACATTTCCTGCAATGCTGGGAGCAACAAAAACAACTTTCATTTATATAGCACCTTTAACGTAGTAAAATGTCCAGTGTGGTGAGTGGAAGCGACTCATAAACTGAGTGCTGGTGAGTAGATTATTAGTAAGTAGATGCTACTTGATGCTCGTTGAGCTTTTCCGCCCCTTTTTTTGTTGGAGCATCCATGGACAATTTCCACATTGTTGGGTCAATGCTAGTTTAGCTGTACTGGAACAGTTGATGTGAGGCTGTATGAGTTCCGAGGATAATACTGTTGAAGCTTGGAAATCATCAGCTCTATGTTGAAATAAGATTTTAAAATAGCTGCATAGACTTGTCCAAAACTGTTAACCTGTCAAGCATGTAATGAATAATCTCGCAGACCTACATAATGCAGACCAAGTTCAAACCTATGTTATATTGATCACCACTGTGCTTATTTCCACGGTGTTCTGGTCTCTCTGCTCATGTGTTCCCGTTTGGTGCTGCTCATGTGCACTCGATCCAGTTGCAACCTGCACCGACACGCTTTCCTCGACTCTATGCAGATTGTGTCAGAGGATCAGATGAGGGTTGGGGGGCTCGAGAGGTTCGGTGGGGGGCAGGGGAGGAGAGGGAATAGAACAGGGGCACAGAGAGGAGAGGGGATCAATTTGTGGGGGGGGTGGGGGGTGCCGGGGGGGAAGGGAAGAGAGGGGATTTAAGGGGTGGGGGAGGAGAGGAGAGGATCAAAGCACTCTCCAGCAGGCAGGATCAAATTACACATTCCAGACAAACTGGACAAAATAGCTGTTGTCTCATAGCGCAAATGCCTTGGGTACCGAGTTGCCATTTTCTGTTCTGTTTCTAATACCTGGATATTGTTGCTGTCGGAAAGTGACCCATGTGGCCATATCAATGCCTTGTATGGACTTGTCACCTGGGATTTGTGCGTTGCCATTCTGGCTACACATCCCAAAGTTTGCTCCCCTTGGAGGACAAATCAGAAATTGGCTCTTGTTCTCCAAGAGGACCAATCAGAAATTTGGTGTTGTAAATAGACACGATCTTTAATCACAGCCCATTTACTAAATTATTGTGATGCGTTGAAACCACATTGCAGCATGTAATTAGTGAACTCCAGTATTTCATGTACTCGTTAATGCATAATTTTGTCAATGTATTAATTACCATATTATGGATTTAGTAATGAAGTAGTGATCAAGAATTTCTGTATTAGACTATATCTTTGATGATTGGATAACGCGCTCATTCAATCGTGTACTGCATTCATTGGTTCGAGAGTTTGCTTACTTTAATTGTTGATAAACCTTAGTTAATTTAATAATGCCAGAGGCCAGCTGAAATTTTAGTCACTTAATAACTCTTCCATGTGGTCTTAAATCCTCAGCCAGTTCTGCTGTGTGGAATTGGACTCAAAGGAGGAGGGGGGGACGGGCGGAGCGGGGGCAACGATTCATCCGATACGCTTTGATATTCTTTACATGGATTATGGATTTATCAAGCGCTATATTTATTACGTCCTTTGCCAGGTTAAATAATCCCAAACTGTTCCAATGTCTCCTCATAGCTCAAATGCCTTGGGTATCTAGTTGCCATTTTCTGCTCTGTTTCTAATACCTGGATGATGATGATGTAGTATCGTGACCCATGTGGCCATATCAATGCCTTGTCACCTGGGATTTATGCTTTACCATTCTGGCTATACATCCCAAAAGTCTGGTTAGTTTGCGTACTGCTGCTACACTGCACTGTTGCTTTGAAAGAGTTATCCACCACAATCAAAAATATTTAATTTGGGACTCATCCTTAGATTCGTGGGAGCACTCTCACCTCTGAGGTGGAAGATGGTGGGTTCAAACCCCACTCCCGAAACTGGATAAACGCAAATCTTTCAGTTCACTACAGAGGGAGTGCTGCATTTTTGGAGTTCAGGCCAATATTTATCCCTCAACCAACATTACCAAAACATTATCTGGTCATGTATCTCATTGCTATTTGTGGGACACGGTCCACAATTTGGCTGCTGCATTTCCCAACATTGCAACAGTGACTTCACTTCAAAAGTACTTAATTGCTGAAAAGTACTTTAGGATGTCCTGATATCATTAAAGGCAAGTCCTTTCTTTTCCTATGTATTTAAGTGGTTTCCCTCAATTTTGCAGCCTATTGTGAGACCCAAATATTTCCATATTTTCTACTGTGTAAAAAAAAAAAAAATACTATAAGTTCGATTTCAATAGTAAATGCTGCAATGGTTTTAGTTGTTGTAAAATGTGAAGCTTATTGTTTTTTAAATGTTTAGGTGGTGAAGCAAATACCTGATGTAGAAGAAAGAAAGGAAGTCTCCGATGATGAAGATGATGATGATGAGGAGTCTGGAAGAATACGTTTCAAAACTGAACGGAAAGAAGGAACTGTTATTAGGTTAACAGATGCAGCTAGAAAGAGGAGAAACATTCCGGACACCTTGGGTAAGTAACCAGCGTAGAACAAAGTTTGGCTCCACGTCTGCGTGCTGTACTAACCTTGTCAATAAGGCACATTATGATTTTCCCCTTGGTTTGACCCTTTCCTTTCCCCATTCCTTTTTTTTTGAGTGAGGCAATTCATGATTACCAACAGCTTCATGGGAGGAGACAGCATTCAAGTAGCCATTTATCATTCCCTAACCCTGACTGTGCATGTCAATATGACATTCAACTGTGTGGGATGTCACAGCTGAGTTGGATTCTGTTCTTGCATACGCACTTTCCAACGAGTATAAATGGATAGATCTAAGCTGGGGCGTGTAGAAATCTAGCTACCAAATTAACCATGGGAAGTTGAGGTGAATTGTACACTCGCGCTATACTGGCTCCGAACTTTAATTTATGCATCGCCCTGAGATACTTCACATTGGCATGAAGAAAATGGACACCTAACCATAGAAGGAGAAGTTGAGAGGGGTGACCAAATGCTTGGTTATGGGTGTGTTTTAAGAAGGGATTTGAGAACAAGAACTTTAAATGTGAGATGTTAGGGGACTGGAATCTAATGTCGGACAGCGAGGATAGGTGTTATGGGCAAGTGAGACTTGATGCAGGATAGAGTTTGAGGATGACCACTTATGGAGGATGGGAAGCCAGCAAGGAGAACATTGGAATAATTGAGTCTGGATTTGACAAGGTATCCGGATTTGAGGATTACAGTGGCAGATGGACTGAGGCAGAGCCAGAAGCAGCCAGTTATGAAGTTTAAGTAGGCAATCTTTGTGATAAAGATGGTATGGTGTCAGAAACTCAGCCAAGGCTGCAAGCAGTTTGGTTCAGCTTGAGACATTGGTTGGGCAGGGAATAGTCAGTGGCAAGGGAGCAGAGATTGTGGAAGGTCGAAGGTGATTGATTAGATTTTCATAACATTTAATTATAGCAAGTGCAGACTCGCCCAAGGCTGGATGTTGGATAAATAGCCGAGCAGCATGGAGCCTATGAGGATGTTGAAGAGTTGGGTGTCATCATCATACTTGCGTATCTTTTTTCTGCAGATGATGTTGTCAATAGATAGCATGTAGATGATGAAGAGGAAGATGTAATCTTTGAAGGTTTTGGTAGCAGTGCACTGAGGCAGGTGTGGAGACAGGCAATGTTACTGAGGTGGAAGTGGGCAGTCTTGATGATGGAGAGGATATGGGGTCGGAAGCTCAGCTCGGGCATCAAATAGGATGCCATGGTTGCCACCGGTATAGCAGCAGCCAGGGAGAGGGATGAAATTGGTGGCGAGGGAACGGAGTTTGTAGCAGGGGCCAAAGACTGGCTTCGGTCTTCCCAATATATTTAATTTGAGGAAATGTCTGCTCATCTAGTACCGAATGAATAAAAACATGACTGACTAGCATGTAACAGAATTGATTGGGTCACCTTAACCAAGTTAATAAGGAAACCTGTTCTGAGCAAATTGGGTACAATTTCTGTGTGGTTCCGCATCTCCTGCTGTAACTCCACAGAACAGGATCTAACTTCCAGAATTATGATGTCAGCTACCCAAGAAAACCTAGCAGAACAAACGGCGTAAAAGGCCATTAGTGCCATTTTTGTGGAGGTTTTGCCAATCTTCCGCTGAGGTTATGGAAGATGATCGGGCGAATCTCTGTGAAAATTGTAGGCAACGATATTTTGATTCTTCGCTTGTATATACTAAAGAACTA
Source organism: Pristiophorus japonicus (assembly GCF_044704955.1). Taxonomy (NCBI): domain Eukaryota; kingdom Metazoa; phylum Chordata; class Chondrichthyes; family Pristiophoridae; genus Pristiophorus; species Pristiophorus japonicus. The sequence continues at coordinate 270,062,472 of NC_091981.1, read as the reverse complement.
TGGTAAAGGAGGCCAATAAAATCCTCTACTATCACTTGTGTGCTGACAATTTTTAAGGGCATCCCTAGCAAAGCATTTTCCCTTGCTGCTGATTAAATCATAGGTTTTCTAATTGTGGTCCCTGGTGCCCAGTAAATGCTGAAGGCTCTGTTTCAAATGTCTCCATTTTTCATCAGGTTTCCACGTTTATCTCTATTTCTTGATACTTTAGAAGTTTAAGGAAGAAATTCAAGAACTTGGGGCCTAGGCAGCTGAGGGCACGGCTGCCAGTGGTGGGCTGAAGGGAGTAGGGATTGCACAAGAGGCCAGAATTGGAGGAGCACGGAGATCTTGGAGGAGATCATGGAAGGGGAGGAGCGAGGCCGTGGAGGGATTTGAAAACAAGGATGAGAATTTTAAAATTGAGGCGTTGCAGGACTGGGAGCCAGCGAGCATGGGGGTGATGGGTGAAACAAACTTGGTACTAGTTAGGAATATTTATCTTGGTTAGCTGACATTATAATTTTGGAAGTTTCGATCAGCAGTTCTTTGATGTGTGCCGTATTTACAGTGGACCCTAGATGTGTTGGTGTTTGTCCAGGTCCCCTGAGATACACATTTTTGCAAGAGGGTTTCTCAGATTGGAAAAACTCAAACTGCTGCTTTAAATGATTTAGGCATATTTAGTCTCTACCAGGCACCACACTTAGAATATGTCACAAATTAATAATATGCTGGTTCATTGCTAATAGATCCCCACTGAATCCCAACCGCAAGAAGGGTGCTTGGTAATTGCCTCTGTCAGAAGTTTTGGGGGTTGTAGCTGCAATCTAGAATTTGAACACACAATTTAGGCTAGCATTTGTGTAGAACTTTGTTGTGCAATTTGAGGTTTGCAAGGGAAATCAAAGGTAAGTATGGGCGAGGGAGGCTTATCTAGCTTATCTCTCTTCAAATGACAGTTTTTGCCTCCATTATCCTACCTTGAAGACCATTTTGGGTATTAATTTTTAAGAGAAGATGTGCTTCCTGACTTCTGCCTTCTTAACCAATTTGAAATCTATGTCCATTGTCCTGTGTTTGTGATTTAAATTTTTGTTTTAAAATTTTTATTTTATGAAAAATAGCATATTTATCTCATTAAATCTGAACCGTAGTGAATTGATTGACTTCGCCTGTGACACTGATTATGGTTCATTTGCGTATTTGTTTCAGAAGTTACTATCCAGTCACCTTTACCTAAGGAGGATATTTATCATCTCACTCCGATTTGTTTTTTCTCTGAATTTTCTCATTTCCTCCTCTCCTTTCCACTCTTTTCCTGAAATCATTTGCCCCTTGTTAGGGAACTGTTCATTGAATGCCAGATGTCCTGATCCAAATGGCCATTATTCATGTGCGAGCCTTATCAGTGAGTTTAGCAGGGTTTGTGTGGTAGATCAGGAATCAAAATTGGGGCCTTCCTAGTCTGCATGACTGCTTTTTATTGGACAAACTTGCTGACTCAGGACACCAGTGGATGTGGTGCATTTGAACTTCCAGAAGGCATTTGACAAGGTGCCACATAAAAGGTTACTGCACAAGATAAAAGTTTACGGGGTTGGGGGTAATATATTAGCATGGATCGAGGATTGGCTAACGAACAGAAAACAGAGTAGGGATAAATGGTTCATTCTCTGGTTGGCAATCAGTAACTAGTGGGGTGCCGCAGGGATCAGTGCTGGGACCCCAACTATTTACAATCTATATTAACGACTTGGAGGAAGGGACTGAGTATAACGTAGCCAAGTTTTCTGACGATACAAAGATGGGAGGAAAAGTAATGTGTGAAGAGGACACGCAAAATCTGCAAAAGGACATAGACAGGCTAAATGAGTGGGCAAAAATTTGGCAGATGGAGTATAATGTTGGAAAGAGTGAGGTCATGCACTTTGGCGGCATATTTACGAAAGGATATACTTGCTTTGGAGGCAGTTCATAGAAGGTTCACAAGGTTGATTCCAGAGATGAGAGGTTTGACTTATGAGGAAAGGTTGAGTTGGTTGGGCCTCTACTCATTGGAATTCAGAAGAATAGAGGTGATCTTATCGAAACATATAAGATTATGAGGCGGCTTGACAAGGTGGATGCAGAGAGGATGTTTCCACTGATAGGGGAGACTAGAACTAGAGGGCATGATCTTAGAATAAGGGTCCGCCCATTTAAAACTGAGATTAGGAGAAATTTCTTCTGAGGGTTGTGGATCTGTGGAATTCGCTGCCTCAGAGAGCTGTGGAAGCTGGGACATTGAATAAATTTAAGACAGAAATAGACAGTTTCTTAAACGATAAGGGAATAGGGGGTTATGGAGAGCAGACAGGGAAGTGGACCTGAGTCCATGATCGGACCAGCCATGATTGTATTAAATGGCAGAGCAGGCTCGAGGGACCGTATGGCCTACTCCTGCTCCTATTTCTTATGTTCTTATGACTCATAAGGGAAACCATTGTTGGCTTTGTTACACGGTATAAATGGGGAATGTTTAGAAGACTGAGAGTATATCCATGACCAGAACACGTGAAAGGGTTGAAATGTTGAGCAAAATTGTTTTTAAAGAAAATGCTAAAAATATATTTAATTTTGTAGAGTGGGACCCATGGGGATGTAATGTAAAGGGTCCTAAAATTTATGGAAAAAACATGTTAATTACTCATTTTGATACATTGTATAGTACAATGCATGCCCTGTATTTGAAATTATATGTGTCCTATTTCTTTGGAAATCTCATTAAAAATCTTGATGGGGGTTCATGGAATTAATGGCAAATTAGCTTGGTCGTACCAAGCCGAAGGTGATGACAAATGGATAAATCTGTTTTAGGGCGATGATTAGTACAGCTATACAGGGATCTGTTTTGAATTCCCTGCTGTTTATCCGATTCATAAACAATATGATGGAAGGCTAGTTCTAAATGTACAAATTTTGCTGATTACTGCAAGTACTGTGACCAGATGGCTTAGGGTAAGGAACATAGTTAACATTGTTAGTGGAGAAATCTGGCAAATTTTAAGTAGGTTATTGAATAACAGATGAAATTTAATAGGGTTGCACACACGATGGAATGAAACGTGTTCAGTGAAAAGACCATTTGATTGAGAAGAAACTTATCATTTTAACCCTGTATAAGTCACTTGTATGGACACATTTGGCATGATATGTGTAGTTTTGGTACCTTATTTCAAAAAGACACTGGAGAGGGTTCAGTGAAAAGCAACAAAGGGCGTGATGATTTTATTTGTGCAACTAATGTTTCATATCACTGAAACAGTACAGTCTGAGGCAACAGCTTATTAGGCCAAATGTCCTCCCTCTCATTCTTCTCTTGAATTGTGTGCCTTTGTAAATGGTAACATGGAAAATTGCTTTTGTTTCTTCCCACCAAGATTTGAAGATTGAAAAACATGTCCTTTTGCTCCCAGGAAGAGCAGCAAAAAATGACTCTCTCCTCTTCCTCCTTGAAATGAAAACATTCTGCACTTCTAGTCAACAAACTATACTCTCTCTTATTTAGATGTCACACAGCAAACCAGAACATTGTTCATTTCAAGCCTTTTCTGCATAATTTTTTAACGCAGTTTTGAATTTCCAGTGCCATTTTAGCGTAGGATTTTAAGTTCACATACTCTTGCGTTATTTGCATTGAAATGGTATCAAGTTTTGAAAATTTGAGGCTTTTTTTTTTGAAGAGGATAGTAAATGAACAGGCTAAAAAGGAGAAAAATCGATAAACGCTTACACAAAGAGCAGAACTCTACAACCGTTCTCAACAGGAATTGTGAAGCAGTTGAAAAAGCATTTAAAGGGCAATTGACATTTCAGTTGAAGTTGCAAATGCAATCTCCACTTTGTCAGATTTTGCTGACCTAATGTGACAGCTTATTTCTATTGGATGAAAGCATTCTTGCCAACTGATTAGAGTTGTCGTGTGAAACCATTTTATTATTGGCTATACCGAAATTAATCTCGACATCTAAGAATGCACGAGTAACATTTGTAATTGCTGATTCACTGTATCACCAAAATATGAAAACTGGTTCTGTGCACATATTCTGAATAAAAAGCCTTTTTTGAAGGTTAGTGTAATCTGAATGTTTTGTCAGCTAAAGAGAAGTGATTGTTGATGTGAAAAAAGTCTTATCTAAAGTTGATGGTGCTTTAACTGCTTAGATGGTTTGAATAGATTTTTCCAAGTAATATTTCATTTGCTTTAATGGAAACATGACCAAAATCTGAAATGCTCTGCAATATTAAAGAGCTGTTTTTAGTTTTGTTTCCATCACAGTTGTACTAAAGTTCAGAATATAATCTTTGGGAAAATATGCAGAATTTATTCTCTAATCAGGTGTCAGCCTTGGCTCAGAGGTAGCACTTTCACTCGTGAGTCGGTATGTTGAGTTCAAGACCCATTTCAGAGGCTTGAGCGC